>NC_142391.1:23383914-23683914 GCF_059441095.1 Idiotropiscis lumnitzeri | reverse complement strand
TATCCTAGTGAGGTGCATATGATCTGCTTGATAATATATTTGACTGCTCTAAAGTAATGAAACATGACTTTGCCAAGTAAATGTAATCAGATTACTTTTTGAGGATTAGTCACTACTGAAAAAAGGGGTTATTATAATAGAGTTGCGCGTGTTACCAGCGTCACTGGCCGTTGATACTGTTCAAAGTACACATGACGGGACGGTTCTTTTAAACAGTCCGAAGAATTAGTGAATGGCTGATTCATGCTGGATACGTTTGTTGTTACGGAACAGATTATTCCAGTCCCGAACAAATTTTTCCAGTCTTTCAGCAACAAGGAAGAAACAAGACATGTTGGAAATGTAACAATTTATTCATTTAACAAACGGGCAGTGCGGATAAAGAACAATACAGAGCAACTTCTCCTTATGCCAGTCAACTTCTTTTGTTAGCAGATACAGGAAATACATAATAATGTCAATTCGTTCAAACGATAGATCACATTTTCTCCTATTGTACCCGAAAGCTGAAACAGCCCCCAGTAGAAAAACAAAATGAAAATGTTTAATCTTTGTTGTGCGTCCGCATGTGTGATGTCAAAGTGTTCTTATGAGAGAAGCTTCTCTGACAAACTGAGCATGTGAAAGGTTTCTCTCCCGTGTGTCTTCTCATGTGTATATTCAAGCTGGGCTTAGAAGAAAAGGTGTCCCCACACACCGAGCAACAAAGCCTTTTTTCTCCCGTGTGTGTTTGCATGTGGGATTTCAATCCGTGTTTATAGGACAATCTTTTTCCACAAATAGAGCAAGTGAAGGGTTTTTCTCCGGTGTGCGTCGCCACGTGTGCAACCAAAGTGACCTTCTGAGCAAATTTGTCGCCGCAAATGGAGCAGCTGTAGGGTTTTTCTCCTGTGTGCGTTCTCATGTGTTGGGTCAAAGCTGACTTATAGGAAAAGATTTTATCACAAACAGAGCAAGCGAAAGGTTTTTCTCCTGTGTGCGTTCTCATGTGTCTATTCAGATTTTGCTTACAAGTAAAACTTTTACCGCAAACGGAACAAGTGAAAGCTTCACCTGTGTGTGTTGCCATGTGTGAGGTCAAATTGTGCTTGTAAGTAAAAGACTGACCACAAATGGAGCAACTGAAGCGTTTCTCTCCCGTGTGCGCCCACATGTGCACTTTCAAGCTGCTCTTGTGAGAGTACCATTCACCACAGAGTGAGCAACTAAAGCGTCTTTCACCGGCATGCGTCCGCATGTGTATTTTCAAGCTGCGCTTCTGAGAATACCATTCGCCGCAAACAGAGCAAGCGAAAGGCTTTTGTGTCGCTGCACGCGCAATCAACAAGACCTCTGGCGAATCACCACAGACGGCATCGGTGGTAGGATTTGCACTTGTGTGCGTTCTCATGTGTCGCACCATATTTCCTCTTCGAGGAAAACTTTTACCACAAACTGGACAACTAAAGGGTTTGTCTCCGGTGTGTGTTCTCATGTGTGCATTCAAGTTCCACTTGTAAGAAAAGACTTTGGCGCAAACCGAGCACTCAAACGGTTTCGGACCCACGTGGTCAGTTGTCTTTTCAGAGCTTTCTGACTGCTTGCCGTCACCTTCCTCGTACGCATCTTCCTCGTCGTCGCTGTTTGACAGCGGCGCCAAAAGTTCCTCCGGTGTTGCTCCTCCATTTGGACTGTGATGAGGAAAATATGACGACTCGGATGGTTCGGCTTCGTCGTCTTCACACTTAACAATGACCACAGTCAGTGGTAACTCGCTGACATCAACCTCCTCTTCTTCCTCCTTAACATTGGGGGACTCCAGATCCTCGTCTTCCTCCTTAACATGAGGAGGCTCTAGACCCTCCTCTTTGCCTTTCACGTGTGGCGGCTGTGGCTCCTCTTCTTCTTGTTTAAGGCCATGGGGCAGTGAACCCCCCCCTCCCTCCTCTCCTCGCAAGGCTGGAAAAGCAACAGACATGAATAAAGCTTCACCAGTTGGCGACTTATGAAGAAAGGGCCATTTAAAAAAAACACAAGAAGCGCATTAACTATGTGACGTAAGCAGAACTCCAGGTAAAGATTTTCTGAGCAACAATATTGCGTCAGTGCACATGAGAAAACTCATGTCCCCTGCATGCTTTAGCCTCCTCCAACACATCCGATTTAAATGCTCTGTAACAGTCTGGCGACGACCCTGAGCCTACAATCAATGTTGGTTCTTTTACGACGAATAATGAGCACACACTTGTGTTTTGCTCTACATCCGCACAAGTGACGAAAGCAGCCAGCTGTGCGTGAACGGTTGTGTTTCTTTCGACTCTACTCACACCATCACGTCTCGAAATGGATCCCTAATTGCCAGCGAGCGTGGGCGAACTTTAGTCGCGAAAAATCGGAAGAGTGGTCAACATGTGGACAGACCTTGGACGCACAGCGCGATCGGTGCCTTGACAGCGGCGTCGAGTTGCTCTTGGTGCTCATTCACTTGGCAGAGTTGCTCCTTATACGATGCCATGGTCATTAATTATTATTTTGTATTATAGTTTTTTTTGTTCGTTTTGTTTTTCATTTCACGACCGCAAGCACACGACGACTACAAACTTTCACTTGATTGTCTATCGTCCGCCATTTGACCAACTTCCGCCTTTTCTTCTTCTATGGCGGCAGATAAGATCATAGAATTAAAGCTAACAAGGTAGCGCTTTGGAGCGAAATGGTACGTAAATGTACCACCATCTTGAATGTGTCAATGCGGAGCGATGGCTGATTTGCTGCTTGGAAATGTAAACGAGCAACCAACTGTTTTCTTGACAATCAGAGATGCCAAGTAACTCAGTCCAAATACTTTGTAACGTTACGAAGATGTTTATTTTCCCACCCGCTTTTTACCTCGAGCACTTACATTTCCACGCAAATATGTGTACTTTTTACTTTTAACCTAATGGACTCAAAGAGGTAGCCATGAATTAAAAATTTAAAACAAGATAGCCATTATGGTTTTTAGAAAAATGTTTTTTTTAATTATTTTTTTAGAGAGGTGACCAATAAAATCTTCTGTCGTGGCCTAAGCTTTTGTCTTTATTTTTTTTCTTCTCCCCTTGCATTGCCTCTACTTTTATAGTTGAGGTAGTTTTGATTGAAACCATTACTTTTACTTTTACATTTTTAAGCTTGAATGAATACTTCCCGTTTATAGAATTCCTCCAAGCCCCAAATTCTATATTTAGAATTCGTATTTCACAATGTCTCCAGGAATTATTGGAGGTGAATACATGCCCCGTCTGGCTACAAAACACGGCAAAATTTTCCTCCAAAAAACAGTCATTTTACAACCTAGCATCATTCGTCAATCATTTTAGTTTTATAATTAAGTACATTTCAGAGTCAAAACAATAATCAATATCTCCCAGTTGGAATCCCTTCCAGCCAAAACAACAACAAAAAAACTTCCAACTTTTTCAAATTTGTTTAAACACAAAGTTGGATAAAATTAAATGATTTTTTTCTTTCACTGTTTTTCAGGTTCAAATGCAGGAGCTCAGTAAAATCAGTCAACAACACAGTTTTTTACTTGGTAAAAATAACCATATAAAGCATTGGTATTTCATTATTTTATATCAGTTGTCTATTCTATGATCCCCTTTCTAATGAATCATGCAGGTTTCTATTTTGAGCGGGATGAGAGGTGGTACCCAATTGTTTTTCTTGGCTAGAAAAGTTCCTGATTGTGCTAACACTGCAGCTCTGCTTACCCTTTGGATTTGATATGATAGCGCCATGGCATCAAAAGTGTTTTTTTGGTGCTACCCAGTTGCGTGTGTAATGATGTTACTTAGCTAGGAGGCAAGGGTGGGGGCAAAAGGGTTTTGCTCATAAACACATTTTTCAAAACTGATGACTCAAAATGCGTTTAAGTTCACCCTTTGACGGGTAGTTTGAAACTCCACAGTCCAGACACACATTTATTTGTGACCAAAGACTAAAAAGTACACGACTGCCATGCAGAATTAAGCATTTGTATATTTAATATAGGAATGTTTAATTACATTTAGGGACTTATTGAGGTCAAATTTGAGTGTCTGCTTAGGTTGCAGATGGTCAATTAATCAAGTAGGGGAGAAAAGTTAGTAAGGCAACATTTTGATTCCCCCTGCCCTCCACTTGATGTTGTAGAAATTAAGAAAAGCTGCCAAAGTTTAGAATTGTCATTACTGCCAAAAGCGACACAAACACAAGAATTGACTGAAGTCATTTAATGAACTGGCATATTGCAATCAAGAATCTGCAGTGAAGACATTTCAAACTAGATGCAAAAACATTCTCATGAATGGAAAAAAAAGGTTGGCAATTGAGTGGTTGATTCACTGCATCAATGTTTTTTTTTTTTTTTAGGTGGATTGAATTGTTCAGTGACAAGCAAGGGAAGCTCCCTGAAAATAGAAAAAGACTTCTACCAATACTAAAGTGTTTTCTTTGCTTGTTCAAGTGCTGATCAGCCTCTTTTACTTCAGTAAAAGTAACAGAGTACAGATAGACAATGCCATACAATAACATTTTGATAATTTGGCACAACATGAACCCTCAAACTGAGAACAAGAATTATTTTATTTATTTATTGTTTTTACCTCCGGCTTCGGCCTTCCTCTCTGGAGTTTGCAAGTTCTCCCCGTGCCTGCGTGGGTTTCCTCCGGGTTCCTCCCACATTCCAAAATCATGCGTGGCAGGCCGATTGAACACTCTAAATTGCCCCTAGGTATGAGTGTGAGGGCGGAGGGTTGTTCGTCTACGTGTGCCCTGCGATTGGCTGGCAACCAGTTCAGAGTGTACCCCGCCTACTGCCCGATGACAGTTGGAATAGGCTCCAGCACCCCCCGCGACCCTAGTGAGGAGAAGCGGAACCGATAATGGATGAATGGATTGTTATTACCAAGTGCTAGCTACCGTTAGCTAAATTTAAATGTAGGCCTGCAACTCATGTTTTGTTTCAAAATCAAAACATCTGTCTGCTACTTTTTCCAATGAATTGATGAAGTGGACAAACATTATTTATTAATGTAACTTCCACCCCTTTAAGAAAAAATAAGACATTATATCAAATTGACAGCAGAAAATCCCAATTGGGTTTTACTGCTGAGAGACTAGAATTCTCTTGATTTGTTCAATTTTATATTTAACATGGTCTCTACACAATTAAATGTTCATTAAAACACTCATTGGTTAATTTGGCCATCGATTAGTTGCTGATAAATTGCACCTCGTTGCTACAGCTTTGCTATCCATCAACTTAGAAAAAATATATATAAAATTAGCAAATAAGTGAGAAAAAAATAAACACCTAATTAGTCTATCTAGATCAGACTGAGAATTTTCTAAGCTGACCACAAAACTTTCAAGGGGCAGACTACAAAAAAAATTAATTAAGGGTTAAACTAAGAAATTTATTTATTTGACCCCAAAAAGTTTGCTGAAACGAGTAACCCACCAAACAACCTAGAGCATTGTGCTAATTTGCACAAAACCCACAAGATTGTCATTTTGTGGCTTAGTCATTTGAGCCAACTTTTGCAGTTAAATAAATAGTCGGGTTAGTCCCTTTTCAACCCAATTTGGGTTGCTTTTATCCAAACAGTTTAGAATGCTGATTTGACATATTTATTCCTTGTTGTGCGTCTGCATGTGAGCGTTCAGGTTTTGCTTGAAAGCAAATTTTTTACCACAATCTGAGCAGCTGAAGGGTTTTTCTCCTGTGTGTGTTCTCATGTGTACATTCAGATTTCTCTTGCTTGTGAATCTTTTGGCGCAAACAGAACACGTGAAGGGTTTCTCTTCGGTGTGCCCCCGCATGTGTGCAATCAAACTGTGTTTGGAAGTCACACTTTTACCACAAACGGAGCAAATGAAAGGTTTTTCCCCGGTGTGCTTCCTCATGTGTCTGACCATGTATTGTTTTTGAGTGAAACTTTCGCCACATTCTGTGCAACTAAAGGGTTTCTCTCCCGTGTGCGTCCACATGTGCACATTCAAATGCTGCTTAGAGGCAAAACTTTTCCCACAAACTGAGCAAGTGCAGCGTTTTTCTCCTGTGTGTCTTCTTGTGTGTTTGAGCATGTATTGTTTTTGAGTGAAGCTTTCGCCACAAACAGAGCAGGTAAAAGGTTTTTCTCCCGTGTGCGTTGCTCCATGCGCACTCAGAGAAGCCTCCTGAGCAAATTGCTGCCCGCAAACGGAGCAACTAAAGCGTTTCGCTGCGTGCGTTTGCATGTGTTCATTCAAACTGTGCTTGTAAGAAAGGCTTTTGCCACAAACCGGGCAAGTAAAAGGTTTTTCACCCGTGTGTGTTCTCATGTGTGCGTTAAAAGTCGGCCTATAAGTAAAGCTTTCGCCACACACTGAGCAGTTGAAGGGTTTTTCTCCTGTGTGCCTTTTCACATGCGCATTTAAAGTCTGTTTATAGGTAAATCTTTCCCCACAAACTGAGCAGGTGAAAGGTTTTTCTCCAGTGTGTTTCCGCATGTGTGCTTTTAAACTCTTTTTGTAAGAAAAACTTTCACGGCAAACCGAGCAACTAACCAGCCTTTCCCCCGTGTGTGTCCGAGTGTGTATGTTCAAACTCCGCTTATACGAATAGCTTTCTCCGCACACGGCGCAGGTGAAAGGTTTCTCTCCGGTGTGAGTGGCTGTGTGAGCAATCAAAGAGATTTTTTTGGCAAAGGTTTCGCTGCAAACGGAGCAACCGTAAGGCTTTTCTCCTGTATGTGTCCTCATGTGAACCGTCATATTTTTTCTTTTGGCAAATCTTTTCCCACACACTGTGCAAGCAAAACGTTTCTCTTCCGTGTGTGTTGCCATGTGCACGATCAACGAGCCCTTTTGTGCAAACGTGTCGCCGCAAACAGAACAATGAAAAGTTGGCTTCTCGCCCGTGTGTGCTCTCATGTGTCTCACCATGTTTGACTTGCAAGCAAATGTTTTACTACAAACGGAACAGCTGAAGGGCTTTTCTCCCGTGTGTGTTCTCATGTGCTCCTTCACGCTGTACTTACAAGAGAAGCTTTTACCACAAAGTGAGCAGGTCAAATGTTCTTTTGCCGTGCTTCCCAAGCGTCTGTCATCATCTCCGGCATCTACGGAGCTCTTTGAAGGTTGCTCCACGTCGCCGGCGTGTGAAGACGGAGCTAAGTGGCAGTCAGCGGGTGCTCCCCCGCGGCGGTCTACGCTCGGACTGCGCCGATGAAGCCGCGACCACTCAGCTGCGTTGTCTCCATCGTCTTCGCTCTTCACAACGACAACGTTGAGTGACAACTCGCTGACATTGACCTCCTCTTCTTCCTCTTTAACGTGGGGCAGCTGCGGATCCTGGTCTTCCTCTTTAACGCGACAGGACTCTGGATATTCTTCCCGACAACCGATCGTCTGCTGGACATCTGCAAGACCCAAGCAAAACAAAAAAGTTGAGCACACGCGTCAAACTTTACGAGTGGTGGCTGACTTCAACGCAGTTTCATTGTGCTGACAGAATTTATTTTGAGCTCTCCATCATATCAGAATTTTGTGAATGCTGAGAAAAGGGATTTCTTGTGCAATCCTTATTTTTTTGCCTGATTTCCCCACTTTAATGTTTAAGATTAAACAAATATCGGATAAATAAAACCGAGGTCAACATAAAATGCACCTTTTAAATTTTGACTTGATTTATTTCAGAAAAAAAGACGATTCAAAGCTACCTGGGCCCATGTGAAAGAGTACCCAATGTCTACAGCCTAGGAACCTTGGACAATTTAGTAAGTTCAAATAATTTAATGTGCTTTTCGTTCCGTAATATAAGAATAACATACGGCTTCCTCGTTGATCGTTTTAGGAATTAACGAATGTTTTGTATTGCCTTTTTATTCTTTTAATCAACCTTATCTATCTTACTCAAACTATTGATACATGTTTTAGTGTTGAATTAAATAAATCGATGATCTGTACAAGTGGCCAAACCTCGACTGAGCAGTGCAGCACCGGAGGCCGAGAAAATGGCGTCCAGTTGTCGTGCTTGTCCTTCCTTCTCCTCTCTCGCTCGACAAAGTTGCTCCCCGTGCGACGCCATCGTTTCCAAACAGTCCGAGTATTTATTTAGTAACTCTTTCAACAATTTTCAAGTTTCATTCGAGCGAGAATCAGCCTTACACGAGCTCAACGTTACCCTGACTGCCGACTAGGGAGGCAAACTTCCGCCTTTTCTTCTTCGACGGTGACTTTACAGTAGCCAAGCATCCGTGATCTTGCGCGGCTGCCCCTTGCGAAGCTATTCAAGACTACTCCCAAAAGAAAAATGGACGCTAAAGTCAGTCAGTGAACCGTTTTTATTGCAAAAAAGAGCAGCCGAAATATTTGACTTGTGACGGTTCCTATTGTTTCCCTCTTTTTGGAGTCAATATGTGTTCATTTGAATATGAAACCAACATTTCTCTGATATCTTCACAGTATTAAAGGGCCAATGGATTGTATAAAAGTATTGTCTAAAAATTAGGAATACAACAGGTGTGAAAAAATCATCGGCTGGAATGTTAAGAATTAAAACACATTTTGCAATCGAACACAAAATACATAATTCTCAAAATGGTCGAATCATATTTACGACTAACAAAGGGGATTTTTCTAAATGTTTCAAGATGCAAGCAAATTATTATAAACGATTAAAAGCCATTATTTTTAGTTGAATATCTTTCAAATTGTAACAACAAACATTAGTCAACGGGCCCAAACGCGCTTTGCTTCAGCAATCTTCAAAATTAATGTCAAGTCTGCTGCTTTGAGAGCTAGAACAGCCAAAGTTTACAGCAGGGGGCGGTGTTCCACTTTTCGGAGCAGCCCACCCAACTACACCCCACACCCCAGTGGACCGCACCTTTTCTCGGACTTCGGTATTTCGCATGACACGGGATTATTGCGGCAGTATTTAAAACATCGCCACATCTTTGCCGCAAAACCTCTCTGATGACATCACTGTGTCTTAAATCACTTTCTCAAAACTGAAATGGTCACCAACAGGAATTATGTATTATTGTGTTTCTGTGCATGTACATTCAAATAAAACTTCTGAGTGAATTTCTTACCGCAAACTGTGCAACTAAAGGGTTTTTCTCCCGTGTGGGACCTCGTGTGAACATTTAAATTTTGCTTCGAAGCAAAACTTTTCCCGCATTCTGAGCAATGAAAAGGTTTATCTCCCGTGTGCCCTCTCACGTGGACATGCAAACGTTCCCTTCGAGCAAAACATTGACCACAAATTGAACAGCGCCAAGGTTTTTCCCCGGTGTGTTCTGTCATGTGGACATTCAAACTGTGCTTATACGAAAAGCTTTTACCACAAACTGAGCAAACATAAGCTTTTTCTCCTGTGTGCGTCTGCTCGTGTCGATTCATATTGGCTTTGCGAGCAAAACTTTCGCCACAAACTGAGCAGCTAAAGGGTTTTTCTCCCGTGTGTACGCGCATGTGTTCATTCAAAGTACTCTCGTAAGGAATTTGTTTACCACAAACTGAGCATGTCAAACAATCTTTACGTGTGTCACGACTCCTTCGTGCTTCAGACTTTTTCTTCTTGTTAAGAGTCATCGCCTTTTTCAAATATTTGCGGTCCGCTTCCAAGTCTGCATCGGTCATCTCTTCCGAGTTGTCGCTGTCTGTCAGTGGAGCTGTCCAATGTCCGTCGTCCTCTTCTTCGATCTTCACAACTATGACTGTCAGAGGCAAGTCGCTGACATCAGCCTCCTCCACTTTAACGATGGGGTCCTGCGGACACTCCAAACTCGGCATCCCTCCAGTCAGCTGCTGGACGTCTGCAGGACACAAGAAACACAAACGCATGGTGAAGCTCCACAAATGTCAAGTGCACCAAGCTTAAAACAAAAAATATGTTCTACATTGCAATTCATTGAATGTAATACTCAATAGTCAAAACAGAATAATAACTAACTCTAATGAAAAATGCAAAACCATTAAAACCCTCATGTGGCCTTAAATAAACTGCGCCGGGGCTTCTTGTGCACATTTCTGACTGCATACCAGCAATCTTATCCAGGGCCACACTTTTACTGTTTCCATGCACAAATCAGCCTTGTCGCTTGTGGTCACCACGACAGTCAAAAGGCAGATAAGAAACAAATTGTTACCACGAAATATTGCTGCCTTACTTGTTAGACACGGATACAAAGCAAATCGGTATTATATGGATTGAATCTGATGGCCTGTTTGAAATTAGTACTGAGTAAAAAAATGTTACTGTCCCAACTATGACATTTGCATGCACAATATTACAATACGTTACGTGAATACGGTAATGTTAATCATGGCAGTTCTGCTTGGCGCCTTGGACATGCCTGGGATCGATTGTTTTCCCTGCAGGATGAGGATGACAGACCTTGGCCGACGAAAATGGCGTCCTGTTGTTGTGGGAGTCGCTGGGTCGCCTCTCTCCAAACTTGCTCCTCGTGCAACGCCATCGTTCTGCCAAACAGTTCGACTGGTAACAAACCACTTCGCCCCTTTTGACGTTTTTCTTGCAGCAACCACAAACATATTTTTTCCCTTTATCCGTCGTCCACGCTTCCACAGCTTCTTCGATCGTAGTTTACGGCATTTGTACAAACTTGCTGCCACCTGGCGACAGTAGATGATACTGCAACAATATCATTCACCTGTTTGAGATGCATTGTTACTGCAACACACGTGATTCAGACCGTCAGGATCCTTATCGGGCTTTTACAAACCTTGCAAATGAACTGATCATTTGAATGAGATATGTTGGAATAGGCACAGGATTTGCGCACCGGTGCTTTAAGTGGCAAGTCGATTCCCATCAACATTTTGATGACATGTTATCAATTACTTAAAAAAGGTTCACTAAAGCACAAAGAGACAAAAAATTGTGCCCGTTATAAAAATGCTGATAGAGTTAAGGAAGTGACATTTTATTTTCCTGTCTTACAATGGGGAATAGGGAATCACTTCACCGGAGAGTAACTGAGTTATATTTCATTAAATTTCACTTGAAGCACAAACATATGTACAAGTTTGTGGTGATAGTAAACATTCATTCATTTGTGAGCTTTACATAAAAAGACCACATTGAGGAAAGATACATTAATTTTTGCCTCCTCCCGTGAGGTCCCAGACTGGAGACGCTAACCAACGAGCGAAATTTAGACATGAATTGAGACATCAACGCTTCCTGGTTCTGCGCTCATTACTTTCTCAGAGTCTATTTACTTTGATCAGTACTGCAAACTGTTAAAAGTTAAATGAATGACTGCTCAATACTGCACAATACTGTCTGTTCAACACTTTACCAGTTTTTGGAACAGATTCCACTTCTTGACGCTCGTCCTGCTCGCTTGCTCGACAAAGTTGGTCCTCTTACGAAAAGTCCCAATCTTCTCATTAGTTTCCTTTGCAACCACTTCAACAGTTTGTCGCCTTTTTTGTGCGGCCACAAGCTTGCAGCATGCCTTCAACTCAAACTTGTTTTCTGACGTCAACTTCCGTCTTGTTCTTCTTCGGTGGTGGCTTTTCGCAAGATGGCGGACGTGCTATGGCAAGGCAGCCATCTTTGTGCGGGAGTTGGCTCGATATTTTATTTTTGTGTATGGCGACTGGCGCTCCTTGGCACAACTTTAAATTAGTTAAAAACTAACTGTTGCCTTATGTATGTTCTATGTCGTAATTAAAGAGTTGAAATATCCATGTATATTTTTAAAATCTCAGATGTTTCTCTGTGTTGTAAGAGAATTGTCAAACATTATTTAACATGTTCTTTACAATAATATGTTCGATACACTTCCACTAGTGTAAACACGGCATTTTAATTAATATTGCGTTTGTGGAATATGAGTTAAGCAGAAAAATCCACCAATTTTTAACCATCTCGTGGGGCGGCCATTTTGCCACTTTCTGTCTTATGATAATGGCATTAGAGTTGCTTTGGGGTATTTTCTGAAGCTGAGCCATGAGCAACTGTGATGTCATTTTCCGTCGACTGCAAGTGGCAAAATGGATCCCCGGCGGCGGACAAAACCAGGTAGCTTGTGCTGCTTAACTCGAGCATGTTCCATAGATGCAATATTAATTAGAACGCTGCGTTTAGACTAGCGGGGCTGCATAACACATTTCATTGGAAATACAATTTGGTGGTTGACATCCCCTTAAAATTCAATAGGACAAAGAATTGTGAAGCAGACAAATGATCTGCCTGTAATTCAGATGCTTATTGTTGCAAGCATAAAGGCGCCCCCTAAAAAAGTTATTTGTTTAATCTATCTATGTCAATTAATCATGTGTATTGTGCCAAATAACAAATAAAGCTCTTCTCAGCGGTGTGTCCAATTTAAAGTTATTTTCACTGTAGAGGGATTTTGAAGTATAAAAATGTAAAGTCTTCAAATTGTGACAAAGAAAGCCTTAAGGAGCACCAAAGGGTTTATCTTATGACACAAAATATAAGAAACAGTTTATTGTAATCATTGACAAATGATCAACATCAAGTAGTATCATATTTCTTCAGTCTTAATACTTTACACACATTTTTTTCCATATAGGCATCCAATGTGGTAGATATAGTAATCGGGTCTCTGATCTTAGGAGTCTTCCCACCTATCCTAAAAGTAGCTGTTATTAAGCCACTCTTAAAAAAGAACAGTCCAGAAAATACCTGAATGAACCATACAGGCCCAAAACAAATCTTTAAGTGAATTGCTTGTATAGGCTGCGCTTCAACAGCCAAACTTGTTGTTGTTATTGATTTACAGCTGCTTAGACCTCTTCCAGTCAGGTTTTGGAATGCATCAAGGTAGAACCTGTCTTAGTCGCACAAGATCTCAGAACAGCATACCTGACCGATTAGAAAACTGTGTGGGACTGTCTGGCACAGTTCTTGTTTTTCGTTTTTCTTTTTTTAATCAAACATCTTCAAACTCCTTCTTAGAGACAGGGCTTATTTTCTATCAATAGAGAACCACTACAAATCTGAGCAGACCAAAATGACTTGTGGAGTACCCCAAGGTTCCATGTTGTTCCCTCTTCTGTTTAACATCTACAAGAGTCCACATGCTCAGATAATAGAAAAAGACAAAAGACACTATCCAGACTATGCAGATAACGCACAACTCTACATCTTTCTGAACTGCCTTGAATATACTCTTGTTATATTAGGAAGATAAAAAAAAAAACATCAGAGGCTTTCTCATCCAGTACCAGTCAGAACTATGTTATTTTCCTGCAGGTGGCAATGGCAACCCAGTGGGATATATTCCAGCCACTCAAAGGAATCTATTTGTGGCGGTGACAAATGTACTGGTAATTATTTGCAGACATAATACAAATGGGATTTGAGTGATAGTTCGGCAGGGTGGCTTTTGGCAGGCTTGTTGTTAACTAATCTGTGGTTTGTTTCATTAATGCTATCTTTATTATCACATGACTGGGGCTTTGACATTTGTTTTGTGGTTGCATTGAAGTTTTGTCCTGAGTGAAAACGCGAGAGCACAAGTGAGAAATGGTCAAACTTATAAACTCAAACTCTGCTTTCAAGGAAAGCCTTCACAACTACATTTTTATCTCTCCAGTGTGTTTCCGCATGTGTGTGGTCAAACTGTACTTATAAGAAAAGCTTTTCCCACAAACTGAGCACGTAAAAGGTTTTTGTCCGGTGTGCGTTGCTGTGTGCGCAATCAACGTGATCTTCTGAGCAAATTTATCCCCGCAAATGGCACAAGAAAAAGGTTTTTCTCCTGTGTGTTTCCACATGTGTACGTTCAAATTTGGCCGTGTTATAAAACCTTTACCACAAACTGAGCAACTAAAGGGTTTTTCTCCTGTGTGTGTCTTGATGTGTCTTTTCAAATCATATTTATGAGAGAAGCTTTTAACACAAATGGAGCATGTGAACGGTTTTTCTCTTGTGTGTGTTTTCATGTGCGTTTCCAAAATGGACTCATGAAGGAATATTTGACCACAAGCAGAACATTTTAAGTTATTTTCGTCCTTGTGTGTTCTCATGTGTGCAGTCCAATTTTCCTTTTGGGTAAAAAACGTACCACAAACTGGACAACTGAAAGCTTTTTCTCCCCTGTGTTTTTTCATGTGTACATTCAAATTGTACCTGTAAGAGTACCTTTCTCCGCAAAGTGAACACGAAAAGGGTTTTTCTCCCATGTGTTTCTGTACGTGTATTTTCAAAGTACTTTCGTGAAGAAATCCTCGACCACAAATGGAGCAGCGCAAATGTTCCTTGTGAGTGTGAGGTCTCCCGTCTTTTTGAGAGGTTTCCTTCCAAGGAGTTGTCTCTTTTTCACCCTCAGCATCAGCGTTGATTGTATCTTGCATGTCGTCTCCGTGTGATAGTGGAGCCAAGAGCCTGTCTGCTGGTGGACCTCCAAAGTGGCCTTCACTTGGAGCGTGACGACGAAGCCGAGAGCTCTCGGGTGCGTCGTGGTCATCGTTTTCGCCCTCCACAGAAACAACATTGAGACGAAACTTGTTGACGTCAGCCTCTTCCTGTTGTCCTTCTTTCACGTGTGGGGGCTGTGCAGCCTCCTCTTCCTCTTTGAAGCGTGGAGGCTCAGGATCTGCTTCTTCCTTTTTAACGTGGTGAGGCTGTGGATGCTCCAAAGTGGAGCTCTCCCACCACAGTTGGGGGGCAAAGTTTTCTTGTTGCCCAATCAGCTGCCCCGCATCTGCAAGACACAAGCAACAAAAAACAGGACATAGCTCAAATGCAGTTACGGTTAAAACAACACTTTCAAAAATTCAAGTGTCAACTTGGTTTTGAGAATCATTATATAGAAATGGAATGAAAATAATACTTGATCGATTCACTTCATTTTAAGGTTTTTAGTTCAGTTCCAAATCTTTATACAGAAGGCGGCGCCAACGGGCTCCCAGTTTGATACACACTTTGGAAATAAGAAATTGGCTCAAATTACCTTTGATAGTAGAATTTATAATTAACGAGGTAGTAAACACATAAATGACAACATGTAAGAGTTTATTTCTAGAACACTTTGTAAGTGTTGACATTTTATAATTTCGACAACATTACGAAGAAAGCTGTTTCGCGTCATTGGTGGGATCTTTTTAGAGCAAGTCCACAGCCTACTCATCTGTTTTTTGGGGCTGCCAGGTGTCCACTGCCATCACATTGGTGGCAACCAGACGTCAACGAGGCTGTTTTCTTGCGCGGTAACTTTAAAGTGTTTGTTTGGAATGATAAACCAACCATGGCCGTGTAGCGCCTTTTGAGTGTTGCAAATATCTTCCAGCTGTCGCCGTTGTCCTTCGTTCTCCTCTCTGGCTCTACAAAGTTGCTCCTCGTACGACGCGATAGTTCTTTCAAACAGGCAGAAGATTTCGTCGGCGGCCGCAGCGAGTCGCTCCCTCACCAACTCCTTCAACATTTTGCTTGCTAGCTTTCTGTTTCACTTTGTCGCCTTCGAGGTTTTCTGCGGTGGCCTACTTGCGTTGCTACTTCCGCCTTTTTCTTCTTCGATTGTTTCAAGGCGACCTTATCGCCTTTAAGGGACTTCGCTACTGCCATCCCCTGGTTGTATTAAAGACGACTGAGAGTAAAAATCAAAAGCAGGAGGTCAATTTATCGACGTCATTACACAGATGGCGAGTAATGCCGATTAATTAATTATTGAGAAGAACACCAATTTGTTGTTTGGTTTCTGCTAGTCAGCAAGGCGAACATTCAAAGACTGTCGATTCAATTATCAGACTTGCACAAAAATTGTGTCATACTGGAAAATGTAGTTATATGTACCAAACTATTTTGATATTGCAGATCACAACACATTCATCAGCCTCATCAATGACGTAATTGACAGAAAGTGGAGTGTTTGGCGCACTGGTGCAGCCAACACAACCTAGAGCACACTCAAGACTGTAGAGATGGTTGTGGACCTCAGGAATCGTCCTATGCCGCACCTGCCCCTCGCGCCATCCAACTGTCTCGTGTCAGCCGTTGTGACCCTCAAGATCATGGGGAGTACAGCCTCTCAGGACTTGAAGTGGAAGGCCAACATCAACGCAGGACCCTCCTCATCCTGGTCACCACCTCTTCCAGCTTCTTCCCTCGGCCTGGCAGTTTTCACACTGCTCAATGATTCTGTATCTAAATGGGTCTATGTCCTAGACATGATTCTAAATCTGAACAATCATGTGAGAAAGAAAACAAATTAAAGTCTGACACTCAAATTGTGGTTTTGGTAGTTTATGGTGATGGAACAACAACTACACATTTCATCACAGAGAAAGGAAAATTGAGAAAGTAAAGATAATAATAAAAAAAGAGCAGAACATTTCCAAGGCGCTTGAGGAGTCATTACACGAGGCAAACGAGGGCACATAAACAGTCTGTGTTTGGTGAGCTCATAACATTTGTGCAGAGAAACTGCTGCCAACGGTCATTGAAGTCAAATAAATTAAACTGACATTTAAAAATCAAAACAGCAGCTCAAAACTATCTTGGTGAAGTTGCAAAGAGAACATGTTGATTTTTAGCAGTGAAAACAGCAAAATTCCACGAGGACGACGATGAAGACGACAACTATGAATTGCAGGGAAGTGCAAAGCACAACAGAACATTTACATGTTTTTTGGGAGAACACAAGTGGGGATGAAACCTTGGCGTGGTGGACTATAGCAGCACTGGCCAGTTGTTAAGAAAAAAAAAGGTAACCTGGACTAAAATGACTCAGATTTGGAAACTCATTTTTTTGCCTTTCAGTAGTGTCCATAAGCAAGATACTGAAGCCCAAGTTGTTCCTGATGCTGCACCATCAGTTGGTGAATGCGAATCAGTGTGAAGTGCTTTGAGTGCCCTACCAGGAGTCAAAGCATCATACAAGTGAAAGACTATTTACTCAAAGTTCTCTAGCTCCGACTGAAATGTAAACTGAAGGTTTGGCTTCAGATTCAAACTTGAATGGGATTACATGATCCAATCTTTCTTCTCTTTTGGACAAATTATTTTCAAAATTTGATCAAATCCAATAAGAAAAATGCAGACAGATTCCCTTTTGAACAAAAAAGTGGCCCCAGAGGATTACTTGCAAACATTTAGTCTGTGTGGTGTATTCGCTTGTGTGCAGTCAAATTGGCCCGCTGGGCATATCTTTCACCGCATAACGAGCAACGGAAAGGTTTTTCTCCTGTGTGCGTCCTCATGTGCGTCACCACGCAGGACTTAAAAGAGAAGGTTTTATCACACAGCGAGCAAGCGTAAGGTTTTTCGCCTGAATGTGTCCTCATGTGTGATACCATGTTTGGCTTGAGAATGAATCGTTTGCCACACAGCAAGCAACCGTAAGGTTTTTCTCCCGTGTGTATCCTCATGTGTGCGACCATGCTTGAATTTTGAGTGAATGTTTTACCGCAAACGGAGCAGACGAAAGGTTTCTCTCCGGTGTGTGTTCTCATGTGCGCTACCAAACTTTCCTTGTGAGAGAATCTTTTCTCGCACAGGGAACAGCTAAAAGGTTTTTCTCCTGTGTGCGTTCTCATGTGTCGAACCATGTCGGACTTATTAGTGAATCCTTTGCCACAAACGGAGCAAGTGTAGGGTTTTTCTCCCGTGTGCGTGCGCATGTGTCTTATCAGAGGTCCATTTTGAGCAAATGTTTTACCACAAACTGAGCAGCTGCCACCCATCTTCTTGTCGAAGGTTTGCAACGCTTTGCCGTCACCTTCACGGTGCGCTTTGTTCAAATCTTCCATGTCGTCACTGTCTGACAGTGGCGCTAAGAGTTTATCCGGCGGCCGTCTTCCAAGGCGACAACAAGGCTGATCCGATTCGGGTGCGTCGTCGTCGTCACTCTTCACTGAGGCAACGGTCAGTAGCAAATTGCTGACATCGGTCTCCTCCTCTTCCTCTTTAACGTGCAAGCACTCTGGATCCTCCTCTTTGTATATCGTGTGGGGGTTGGGTGGAGCCTTTTTGACGTTGTGGGACAGATCCAAATGGGAGCTCCCCACCTCCAGATGAGGGTTTAGTTGTTCCCGCTGACCAATAAGCTGCTGAATGTCTGTAGGACACAAGCAACACAAACTAATGTGAATCGAGTCACATGAGCTATATTTCAGAAATTCGTTTTTGAGATGAATGTTCTCAATTTTCCACTGACAGATCAACCATTAAGTGACACTACTTATGACATTATTAGTACTCATTATGTAACTGTTACAGATATGAATAGGTAGATATGACACTCTCCTTGAGCTGCTTGCTAACGACGATGCTAATCTAAAAGGGGCAAAATTGGCAGCAAATTAAAAGTGTGTGAATAGTAGGAAAACCAAGAGACAAAGGATGCTGCTCCATTGCGCTGAATAGTATGGCTGGAAAAATTTTGAAAAAATAATTTCATTAAGATTTTTTTCCCACTCTCAATACTGCAATTCGATATACAGTAATACCCCGCTACTTCGCGGTTCACCTTTCGCGGCTTCAGAGCTTCGTGGGTCTAAAAAATATTCGGGGGCGTTGTAGTTTCGCCGAGCGGCACGAGGGGGCGCTGGAGCGGTTAGACGGCCGGCGTGCGCCGAAGAGGAGAGTGGACGAAGAAGAGAGTGGACGAAGAAGAGCACGTTCCCCCGGACACGATTTGGGGCGACGTTTCGCGCGGTTCAGACCGTACCAGAGCTCCGGAGGAGGCCGGCGTGCGTGGCAGTTGAGCCGAAGAGGAACAACTTCCGCCCGGGCATGAGGGGAGCGCGAGGCTGTCAGTTATGAATGAATAAATGAATAAATAAATAAATGAAAAATGCCACCTTTCATTTCACAGGGCACACCGGACGGCGTACCAGCAGGTAAAAGTTGAAGTAAATAAATAAGTACAAAAAGAGGTAATTGAATAAATACAAAAATAATGGCTGGGGAATAAAAAAATAATAAGTTTTAATAATATATATATTTTTTTTGGTATAACATGAATTTCACTCTCTCTCTCTCTACCCGTATATATATATAAAAAAAATTTTTTAAGCATTTTTGAAGGTGCGCCACTACTTCGTACCTATATATATATATATATATATATATATATAGGTGTGAAGTATATATAAGTATTTTATTTATTTATTTATTTTTTTGATGGTGCGCCGCTACTTTGCGGATTTTCAGTTTTCGCGGGTGGTCTCGGTCCCCATTAACCGTGATAACCGGGGTATTACTGTATCACCATTTTTTCCGAGTCAGTCTTGATGGTAGCATCAGAATGAATTTTGAGGTCTATAAAACCATTTTGCCAGGGAACTGACAGAAAAATGCACCCAAACAAATTAGAAGTTTTGTCATGAACCAAGACGCAATGCCAAAACAGCAAAGGACTTCAGGGGGGATGAGGGGAAGGTCTTAGACAATAGAGCCTGTATTTGACCTCTTGAAGAGGAGACTGAAGGAAGAATCCCCCAGAAACAAACAAGAACTGAAAGTGGCTGCAGAAAAGGCCCGGAAATGCATTTCAAACAAAAAAAAAATGCAACAGTCTGCGGAAGCCAAATATTTGTTGAATATTCAAACTTTTTTTTACACCATATGATTTTTTTTACCCTGACAAAACAAAACCTAAATCTTGTAAAAATACATACACATATTGTTATAACAAAGATGTTTTTTTCCTTTTGAAATAGAGTTTACGAAAAATACAAGACTCTAACCCGCCAATAATTCTTTTAGGGGACCGAAATATTCCCTTGTGAACGACATTGGATTGGATTATTTTTTTTAAAGTCTAACATGTTACTACTAAATTTTATTTGTCTCAAACACGTTTCTAGGACACCTGGAATGTGTTTTCAACGGTTGATGATATACATTATCAGTCTACATTTGGAAGGATTAGTTAAACATCATTGTGTCATTGCTTGCACACACAAGACAATCATGTCCGAAGAAATGCATGAGAGCGAAACAGAAAAAAACGCCTTCAAATGAGAAATGAAATAAAATGCGATCGAGCTTCCACCTAGATTGTGCAGCATTGACTCAGCAGCATCTTCTAGTCGTGGTCGCCACTCGGTCTCGTCTGTAGCGCGACAAACTTGCTCCCCGTGGCAAGCCATCGTTCTTTCAGAAAGATTTTGCCTTGCTTTGTTCCAAACTCTTGGCGTTTCATATGTTTTTTGTCAGCAGTGTTGTGTCGCTTCTTTTGGCCTCTTGGCTAACGTTCGCCTTCCTTCTGCTTCTTTTTGTTTATTTGTGCGTCTTGGCGTCTAGCGATTAACGTGCGTTAGCGACACCTGCTGTGCGGGAGTGTGGCTCAGGTGATGTACAGCGCACATTCCAGAAAATACAAGAAATTAGGAGGGAATACATATTAAAATGTGGAGTGAGTTGGGTTTTGTAAAAAAAATGCTGAAAATTGTGTCGACACAATGTTATTTTGCTGCAAAAATGGTTTACTGTTGTTTATTTCACGTTCAAACTTTGTTGTTTAGGTTAGGATATTGTATGAAAGCATGAAGAATGAAATAAGCGCAGCACAGGACGAATTTTGTCCATATTAAAAATTGCATTTTTGACACATCTGGTGAGGAAGTGCGTGTGTCCCCACATCCCTAATCCGTAGTACTGATGAAAATTGTGGTTACTTAACACGTGTTTAAAATTAAAACAACAAACAAGGTGCTCAGATTACATGGACAAACTCTCAGTTACATGGACAGCGGCGCTGCCAGTGATTTTTGGCCCATGAAAATAAATCAATCAAATCAAGCTGCCTTGCTTTGCCTGTAACGCAGTTGCATGGTGTGACCAACACTGCGCAGTAGGTGGCGGTAAAGCGCCGCGTGAACAATGAATGTCAGCCGCTAAATCACACAAGAATTAAAAAGCACACCGCGGAGGTTAGCATAGCATAGAATAGCCATCCAGCCATCGCTGCTATCGGACAAGGGCAAGGTTCGAGACTTTTTCCGTGCCTGTTGAACGTTTCAGCGTCCAAATGTTGAAGGAGTTGGTGAGGGAGCGACTCATTGCAGCCGCCGACGAAATATTCAACCTGTTTGAAAGAACCATCGCGTCTTACGAAGAGCAACTTTGTCGGGCGAGAGACGAAACCGAACGTCACCGGCGACAACTCGAAGCTGTTTGCAAGACTCAAGTTGTCGTACGCCTCCAAGGTCTGTCTGTTCACATTTGCAACGTTTCATCAAAGTAACTTTTTTACATTTATATTGAAGTACTTGGTTTGTTATTATTGGTTCCAATTGCGGTAATAAGTACGGGCCATGGAGGACCGAAAGTGCCAAAATTAAATAAATATACGATAAAATGTTTAATTAAAATTGTCATATTAATGTCGTAAAAATACCTGGTATGTCAATGACATATTTGTTAATCACATTTAGATTTAGTTGTGTCGTTTCTCCAAGTGTCTCTTGGCTGTTAGTAAGGACTTTCATCTAACGTTAGACCAATCACGTCCGATTTCTGTTAAATTCACACTTTTGAGTGTCTGTAGTCAAACATTTCATTTCATTTTGAAATCGCAATTATCCTCACTAATCAAAAGACAACAACCCAAATGCTTTTCAATAAGCGGAGAATTAGTTTTCCCCGACTTGACCGTCATCTTGACTTCTGACGTCACTTTAACGTATGCTCAGAATTGTCAATAAGGCAAAAAGTCTGCCACCTCAACCTGACGCTAACTAAACAAAGAAATACCTTTATGGATCTAAACTTTGTTTGTGCTGCTTGTGTCCTGTAGACGTGCAGCAGCTGCTTGGTCATCAAGATGAACTTCCCCCTCCGCAGCAACCGAGGAGCTCCCAGTTTGAGCACACGGCTCCACAGTCCCCCAAAATTAAAGAAGAAGACGAAGAAGAAGACAAAGTCGATGTGAGCAAGTTGCCACTGACTGCTGTCTCTGTGAAGCCTGAAGATGAAGCACCTGAGTGTTTACAGCTTCATCACCATAGTCCAAGTGAAGACGGCCATGGAGGTCCGCCACCAGATGACATCTTGGCTCCACTGTCAAACAGCAACAACCTGGAAGAAACTTTGAAGAGCTCTGCAGACTGCGACGGTGATGACAATCAGTCAGAATGCTCCAAAGAGGAAACAACGCCTACCAACCAAGAAAGCTTGCAAACACCTAAAAAATATCCCGACTCTTCATTATGTGCTAATATGTCAAGGCGTGTAAGCGAAAGACCCTTTTCTTGTTCAATTTGCCATAAAGGGTTCGCACAACGTTCAAATTTGGTGAGACACATGAGAATACACACAGGAGAAAAACCCTTTAAATGCTCAACTTGCAGTAAAGCCTACACCCGAAAGACACATTTGATTTTGCACATGAAAAAACACACAGGAGAAAACCGTTTTAGTTGCTCAAATTATGGCAAACAATTCTCTCAAAAGTCAGCCATGATGTCACACATGGAGACACACACAGAAGAAAACTCCTTCAGTTGCTCGACTTGTGGTAAAATATTCTCAAGGAAGATATATATGGACTTACACATGCGAATACACACAGAGCAGCCTTTTCTTTGTCCGGTTTGCAAGAAAACCTTCTCCCTAAAAGAAAGACTGAAATCACACTTGAGAAAACACACACAAAAGAAACGCTATCGTTGCTCGTATTGTGGTAAAGAGTTCTCTCGTAATTTGGATCTGGTGAACCATACCCGAACTCACACGGGAGAAAGACCCTTCAGCTGCTCAGTTTGCGCTAAATCATTCTCTCGGAGATACCATTTGAAAAGTCACATGCGAGTACACACAGGAGAAAAACCTTTTAGTTGTTCACTTTGCAGTAAAGCATACACTCGAAAGACAGAAATGGTTGTGCACATGAGAGAACACACGGGAGAAAAACCTTATAGTTGTTCAAATTGTGGTGAAAAATTTGCACGCTGGAGCAGATTGATTACACACATGCGGACACACTTCAGTGGATAGTAAATGTTTTCCAGAAGTCCCCTTGCAGTTCTGCACCATCCGAGGACCTCGACTTTCAACTTGAATGTCCACAAGTCATACGTGGACTTCCCAAGATCAACAGTGACAAAATAGAACAAAACAGCAATAATTATAAAACAACACAACACGTGGGGCCATGTTTTCAAGGGCAGCTATTGTTGTGGGCATGAGGCTTTTTGCAAAAAGTAAGGCGTGAAACGAAAAACGGAGAAATATTTTTTTCCTCAAATTTTTTTTTTTTTTTACAAAGAACCGTTGAGTTCAGTTTGTGGAATACTAATATTTTTTTTCCATTTAATATTTATGTGTGTAACATTTTAGTTTTTACTAACAGTTCATTCTGTGTATTTAAGTTTTCTGGAGTAGTGTGCCGGCGTCTGGGTGTGAAGCTGCCTTTGTTTCTGTGAATGGCGCCATATAAATCCAAGCTATTATATTATTGTCTCAAATGCAACCAAAGAAATAAACGTGTGCCAAAACTATCATTTTATGTCATATGTTTGTTAAAACCTATAGATGTTGTTCAATGAAATTCTCACTTTATAATTTTTTTTTCGGATGGAGTGGAAACGACTGTACATCTATTTATTTTTAATTGTATGTGGTCACAAACATTGTACGATTTACATAATTGGTTTCATCCAAACGTTTTCCAATTAAACCTTTCTCTAGATTTTTCTTTTGGTGTTTTAAAAGATACAAATAATGACGATCGAGGTAAGACTTCTTATTCTTGGAAATCTTTTTGTACGCATATGTAAAACAAGTTTGTTTCTTTTCCATGGACCTCAGATTTATGACAAATAGAAAAAAAATAATCTTATTTGAATAATTGAAAAATACGTCATGTGAAATGCCCGAGCTGATTTTTTTTCTTTTCTCTTGTAATTGTATTTTATTTTACATTGTATACTGGTTGTTGTTTGCGTTTTGTATTCCTCTCTGATAAAAGCAACAATTGTAGTTAAAAAAAACAAGATTTAAAAAGAAAAAGTTTCGGAAGAGGAACAGTTTTCGTAGGTTACCTACACAGGAAGTGGGGAAAGTTTAGCTAGGGCACATCCGGTTACACGCGCGTGACTGATGGCACTTAACCACTCAGTCGAAGGTACTTGGATGCTCCTTCTTGTTGTGATTTTGTTTCGTATCAGTTTTGGACTTTTGGACTCTCTTCCCTTTGGGGCATGTGCAGCCTACGAGGTATTTATCTGTGCTCACGCGATTTATATTACGGATTGAAGTTTATATCGACATTGTTTTATTGTGTTTGGAAAAAAACGAGCGGCACGGTGGGCGTTTTGTAAGCATGTCGGCCTCGCTGTACACACGTTGCGGGTTCAAATCCGGGTTCCTGCCTTTCTGCGTGAAGTTTGTATGTTTCCCCGCGCCTGTGTGGGTTTTCTCAGGGTACTCTGGCACATTTCAAAAGCCCGGTTAATTTTATCCCTAGCCGAAATTACATTTTCATTAGACAAACCTTGCTTTCACCTACAAAAAAATATTATGTCGTCAGTAGAGATTAAATGATATTAAAGGGGCATGGTTTGGTTTGATCTCAGTTCGGTCACGAAATATTTATCGTGTCAAAAGATCACGGTATTACAGTAAGCTTCGCTTCGCTCCCCGTCCAGCCAACGTTTACATCCCAAAACGACCTTATTGCTGTTGCAATAACCATGCTATGGCCACAATAAAAAAAACGTCCATTAAAAGTTATTAGTTCAGATAATTTGACAGTATTTGTCATATATTTATGTATGACGTTGGAAATGTTAAATTATCTACTAGGGGTGTGCGTCACACTGCAAAAGACGATTTGTTAAGGATCCGTGAGTGCGAAAAGACTCAAGGATGCTTTGAATGTGAAACGATTCCATTCGGTTTGACTTGATTTGATTAGATATGGCATGGTTCAACCAGAGAAAGTGCGATGCAATGGTTTTTTGGTTGTAATTTATATACATATAAATACTCAGTTCTGTAAATATGCCATTCCCAATGATATCTTTGTCAAATGAATGATGATTCGATACATCTTGAGATATTTGAAAGTCGAACAATTCAAAACACCCATCTTTTCAATCAAAAAGACGATTTTCCATTCAAATATTTTTTTGTTAAACTGCCCACTAACAGTGATTCATTTCCTTAAATCCAACAATTCAAGTCAAATTAGAAACACAAACTCCCTCAAGAAGGTCACATGGGTATAGAAAAAGCCAAGTAACAAGAAATAAAATTATCAACCAACCTTTCTTTTTACCCTTACTGATATGCTTAAATTTGCAGGGTTGTCTCTTATGTGATGTCTGAGGCAAGGGATGGAAGTCTTTCAGTTGATTTGCTGTTGAGCAATTTTGCACCATCCTTGAATATTTTTTTTTATGCATGATAGCCTGGAAAAATAACAGTATGTGGTTATTTTGTTGTTTGATTAGGATAATGGATCTTTTATACGTGCAGTGAGAAATGTACTGTCAGAAATGAAATATATTAAGAGTGTCTATTTTGCACATGTTTTTTCTATTGAAAATGGCATTTTTGTCATTAATGTGGTTAGGAAGTCTGTGGTCTTATGTGGCCCCCTTCAGCATTAAAGTTAGCCATCCCTGATGTCCTTGAAGGGTACACAACTAAAACTTTCTCAGTAGCTTTTGTTAATAATCTTGCTGTATGTCAGTAATTGCACTGTAGTAACCGAAATGACTTCCTTTTGTCCTGAAGACACCCATAAACTCATTGGTCGCCAGGTAGAACTTCCCCATCATCCGCAAGGGGGAGGAAGTTCCAGTTTGGAGCTAAGTGGTCCACAGCCCCTCTGTGTGAAAGAGGAAGAAGAGGATCCACAGCCCATCTCCATTCAAGAGGAAGACGAGCAATTGAGCAAGTTGTCACTGAAGGTCGTCGTCGTGAAGTGTGAAGACGATGGCGACGAATCACCCGAGTGGTCACGGCTTCGTCAAAGTCCGAGCGGAGAGCACCACGGAGCAGCGTCACCAGACCAACTCTTAGCGCCACTGTCACACGCTGATGACACAGAAGACTTGAGTGATGTTGCTGGAGAAGGTGATGACGAACAGTCAGAAAGTTCCAGAAAGAAGACTCGAGTATCCGGGAGACGTCGCACACGACAAGAACTTTTCAGCTGCTCAGTTTGTGGTAAAACAGCTACTCAAAAGTCCAATATGGTCAAACACATGAGAGTACACACAGGAGAGAAACCGTTTAGTTGCTCAGTTTGCGCAAAAGCATTTGTTGAAAAGGCAAAGATGATAAAGCACATGAGAAGTCACACTGGTGAAAAACCCTTCGGTTGCTCAGTGTGTGGTAAAAAATTCACTGATAAACAAAATATGGAATCACACACAAGGACGCACACGGGAGAAAAACCCTTTAGTTGCCCTTTGTGTGGTAAACGATTCAATAAAAAGTCGTATGTGACGATACACATGCGAACACACACAGGAGAGAAACCCTTTAGTTGCTCCGTTTGTGGTCAGGAGTTTGCGCAGAAGTCTGATATGGTGAGACACATGACCAAGCACACAGGAGAGAAACCCTTCAGTTGCTCCGTGTGTGGCAGAACGTTATCTCGAAAGACCAGCGTGGAGTCACACATGAGAACACACACTGGAGAGAAACCCTTCAGCTGCTCTATTTGTGGCAGAAGCTATACTAATCGGAACAGTTTTATGACACACATGAGGACACACAACAAAAGAGACTAAATATTTTTTTTTTTTTTGTGTGTTTTTTTTTTTTCCCCTTCCCCCAAGTCTGTCGTTTGACCTGAAATGCAATTCTGCCCCTGGTAGAGCAACTGTCTTAATAGTGACATTTTCCCCACTAGTTATGCCACTTTTGACCTACTAGTAGACAATACACACATGCACGCACACTAGGAGCCTCTCTATCAAGAATATGGAATAAATGCTCAAAGGGTTTCCATAGAAAGGTCACTTTGTCATTTCATGTTTTTATTGTTTTTTTTTCCGTACTAGGCTGATGATGTCACAGATAAAAATGTGGATGGGAAAAAGTCATTTGGCAAACAATTTTTTATGCTTTCCCACAAGCATTCCTTTGTTTTGTTTTTAAGATGATTAACAGCACCTGGAATCGACTGTCCTCTTTTCATTTTGTTTGGAACACTATTGTCTTTTTGCATTCAATTCTACACTGCCCAAAACATTTTATTAGGTACACCTGCATAGTCTCAATGGGCTCTACGGTGTCATTAGTGTATTGGATTGCAGTGCATTTGTTGTTACTAATGCCGTGTTATCGCGTTCATTGTAGGGCAGATTTGGTAAACAAGCGCTGACTATAAAACCGGCATAACAGGGTCAATGGCTCATATGCATACGCATACATATATTTGTTGCAATTTTATATTTTCATAATCCGTGAATTTATTTTAATAATACTCACTCAATATGATTACAAATGTATTTCCAGTTTTTAATTCACATTTAAAACTCATTATACTGAATATAATCCTAAAATTTCACTCCAGAAACAATAATCCAAATTATATTTTTAAATAAATTTTATATGCAGTTAAAAAAAAAAAATATGAATTTTATTTTTTAAACATTATGTTACGGTAATTATAATCAGATATATTTTCTTCAGTATCACAATTAAAATAATGAAGAATAATCAACTTATTTCTAGACATTTTAGGCTAATAATTATGAAGTATGATTAAACTATTATCATTGAATTTCTCTTCAGGATTACAATTAAGATAATGACTTAATTGTTTACCCTTTTTAGTTAAGTTTTTTTTAACACAAAAAATAATTATAATTGTTTTTAATTTGCCTTAAGGATAATAAGTATAATTAAAATGTGGTTAAGATTTCTTTTTAAAGAATTACTGTAATTCTGATTGTTGAACATTATAAAACCCAATACATGCAAAATTGCCATAACCATACTCAGCGGCACAAATGTTGAATACTAATGATTGATGGTCGACGGTTGATGTTCCTAATGTTTTGGCTGCTAATTTCTCTACACGAGAATATTAAAAACAAGCTCTTGCAACAACAAAAAGAACCGCATTGGTAAAGGAATCCTACAAAACAAACCAAACAAAGACTTCTTTGCATGGACGACGTCATGAGCCAGCGAGGGTGTACCTAATAAAGTGGCAGGCGAGTGTTCTTATCTCCACGTTGAACCTGACTCTACGGCAAACGTTGAGGCTACATGGGCGTGGTCGGGTGCGGGTAGAGGTGGCGCGCCGTCTCCCCTGTGTGGTCCGAGTCGTCCGGATAGCGCGTCCGCAACTCGTCGTTGGCCACGTAGTGCGTGTGGGCAAACTCGCAGAAGTAGCGGCCCACCTCGGGGTGCCCGATCTCCAGGGGAGTCGAGTGGGGCTCCAGATTCTCTGGAATACGTTCACAACCAAAAGCAAATAGGATTATAAATTTGAAAATGTACATTTGGTACATTTATAGTCTTGACCATTCTTTTATTATAAATCTTTCTCCCCAAAAAACGTCTTGACAATACAACATCCATAATTTTCTTTTTTTTTTTTTCTAATTTCATGTTATTGATTTTAAATCTTCACAATAGCATGCCTGTGTTATTGTTCCAATCAAAAATACAGAATTGTAATCCAGAAGATACACTCATTAATGAATGAAAAAATGTCATTTTATTCATTTTAAAGTGTTTAAAACATGGTCTAATCATTTTAAAATTATTTTTTCAAATTTCTTTAATCAATATTTTTTTAAGTATTTATTTTCACATGACACGGTAAAAATGTTTTAAACTAAAAACAGCAATAAGACTTCCTTTTTAAAAGGAAAAAAAAAATTATGTTTTTCATGACAGTCCTTAATTTTTCCCCAATTAAAAAAAAAAATGAATGTCATGAATCTAAAGTCTCCACCAACTTGCCTTTTTTATTTTTTAAACAAAAACTATATAATTTTGTATTTTAACTATTTTTCAAAAGTTTTATTCACTATTGGACCCTCATTAGGATGGCCGAGTGGTCTAAGGCGCCGCGTTCAGAACCCAGTCTCCCCAGGAGGCCTGGGTTCGAATCTCGAATTTCCCCATTGTGGGACTAATAAAGGGAATATTATTATTATTATTAATCAGCTTGTATTTTTTTAAAATTAAATTCTTGAGGAAAACAAAACCCTCCTTCTGTTTTGGAATAAAACATTTTTTATCATTTTTGTCCCCATTGCGCTCATAGCTTTTGAATATGTCATCAATTGTATTACCAATGAAATACTCAGCGTGTTGTTTCGCTTTAAAAAATTAATAAGGATAGCCACGTAACCAAAGGTCCACAAAATACTACTCTGCTCCAAGGCGTGACATTGTTCCGATACATGACATGAAATATGATTTAGGGTTTAATGAGTCAGCTTTACCTTGCGCGGCATATCGGCAGGTGCCGTCCTGCACCAAGACGTTGTAAAAGGGCTGCTCGGCACCATCGGGCAGCTGGTGGACCCTCATGGTGGTGATCCACTCCTGGCTCATGGTGCACTTGGGGTCCCAGCCGTAGATAACGCAGTTGTAACCTGATCTGTGATGCAGGAAGGTGGGAAAATTGATGGGTCTGGGGCTTGGAGGGGTCGGCGGTGGTGGGAATGGACTTTGTTCCCGAACGCACCTCTTGTGTTTCATGACGAGGCCCACAGAGTAGCGGACGTCCCGGTGGTCGGTCGCTCCGCGCCGCTTCACCTCGGGGGCGCCGGGGTGCTTCTTGTGCTGGATGTGCTCCAGCGTGTGCTGCACTAGGTAACCCACCGCGCCGTGTTGGGACGGGTCCAGCGCCTGGATGTGCTGCAGGATGTCCAAAACCTGCCGGGATCGACAGAGGTATGTTACTGACAGATGTGTGCGTGAGCGTGTGGAAGGAGCTGTGTGACAAGCTATGAGAGTGTGTCACAGTGAGAAAGTGACAGTGTGAATGTATGAGAAGGACGAGAGTGTTTGTGTATGGAAGCGAGCGACAGAACGTTTGTGGGGGACTGTGTGAGCAAGAAAGTGAGACGGAGGGCATGTGTGTGTGTGAGTGCGATTGCATAAGCGATTAAGAGAGTGTGTGTTTGAGTGTGAAAGTGAGACCATCGTGTCAAAGGGAGAGTCTGTACTTTTGCGAAAAGGTGACAATTTGTCAAAAAAGAAAAACTTTGTATGTCTATGTGTGTGTAACAGAGAGAAAGATATGTGAAAGAAAGTTTTCATGAGAGAGAGTGTCTGACAGAAAGAGAGTGAAAAGATCATGTGAGAGAGCTAAAGGGAAGGCGTATGGAAAAGAAAATGTAATTGAGATTGTGTGTGAGGATGTGAACATTGTGTGAAACGAAGCGTGAGTCTCAGGGAGATTGTGTGTTTGTTTAAGAGTGACGGTGAGAGTGCATTTGCATATGAGTGAGAGAGAGAAAGAGTGAGTTAATAACAGAGACAATAAGGGAGGGTGACAGAAAGAGCGGGAGTGCATGTGTGAGTGTTTGAGAGAGTGTGAAAATGTCTTAACATAAGAGCGGGCGGGAGGGTGTTTGTAAATGTGAGTGTATGTGTGTGAAAACAATGTGTATGCATGAGCGAGAGTTCCTGAGAGCATACGTGAATGCGGGACTGTGAGACAGTGAATGTAGGCATGTGTGAGAAAGTGTGCTTGAGCGACTATGTGAGACATCTTTTTTTTAATGGAGACAGAGAGTGTGTGAATGAGAGACAGAGCGAGAGGGAGTATGTATGTGAGTGTGGAGGAGACAAAGGGAGCGTGTGAACAAATGCGGTGTGCAAAAGTGAGAGTGACCGCGTTCAAGTAGAAATGATGTGTGAGAGGGCGCCCAACCTTTTCGGGCCAGATGCCGAGGTGGAAGTAGAGCCTGGCCTGCAGCAGAAGGTAGGGGACATTGTCGGGGTTGATGGTGAGGAAAAGGTCCAGCGTGTCCCTCAGGAGCTGATACGACTTCTCGTTGCTTTCCCTCCAAAAACAAAACAAACAATCTGGTCTTCTTTCCTTCTCAACATGTTCAGGTTTGAGTTTTACTGGGACACGGCTCCCTCTTGTGGCAAGGAAGCGGGTGGACATTCATTTCCCAATTACATTTCCCAATTCGTGTGTTACCCCCTTGGCTAGAATTCTGCATTACGACAATAGTCATGGTGCCCCCTGTTGCTTTAGTGTACACACGTGAAACGTAGGCAGTCAAGTGAACACTTACCCTCTTTTCCCGATGTTGAGCAGGTTTCCCACCATCCTGAGCAGCACATCGGTGGTGCTGATGCCGCCGTAGTAGTCGGCACTGGCCTGGTGCCCGATGAGGTACTCGCACTCTTTGGCTGTCATCTGCTTGCCTTTGCCGAAGGCGTCGATGTACACATAGTCGTAGATATCATTGCTCCTGCGGGGGTACGCTGAATGTTAAAAGAGCGCAAAACTTGGCTGGAAACTAAGTGTTGCCTTCAAGTACCCTCGTTCTTTTTGGCACCAGCGCAGCAGGAAGTGGCTGGGGAAGTTGACCGGTTCTAACTTGACGCCCAACCTCTGGGCCAACGTCATGTAGAGCACTGAGAGGCTTATAGGGATGCCCTTGCGGCGGAGCAGCACCTGCAAGACAAAATACTGGGTCAAATGTTATTAAATAATTTTATATATATATATATATATATATATATATATATATATATATTACCCAATTAATAAAAGGAGTGGTTTTTATCATGTATATTAATTCATGAACATAACTTCATTAAATAGAAATAGAAATATTTGAAATCTTTGTAGTGCACACCATTTGGCCACCGGGGGGCAGTGTAATACAGTCATGAAGATACAAACTAAAAACACTTAAGTAAGTTTCGTATGCCTACACCTCTATTCATTGAGGTGTGGGTCCGGGAGCGAAACAGAGTTTCGGTTCGGACGCCGGGTTTTTGGATCATTCTTGGTTTCCCCGTATGGGTACTCTGCCACTTTGACAACCTTAAGCGACTCTATAAACCGCTGTATAGATTCGCCTTTTTCCCCCCAATGAGGACAAAGAAAATGTCTGAGTATTTTTATATTGTCCGTCTTCATGTGTTGATGCATCGTTTGTGTACAAATATCTGTTGATAAAAGGGATTATAACCGAACCTGTCAATGCTTTTTGTCAGCGCGTCTATGTGATTTTGCATTTTGTGTTAGCCTTAAGCTAGTGGGCAAAGTGGTGTGGTCGGTTGAAGTACGTAACGTGTATGCAATGTGCTCTTTGGTTTGATGTGTAGTTTGACAGGAAAATTGAACTGGGAGTGACACACAGCTTGAAAGCTCTTTTTGTTGACGCTAAACTAAACAATTTCCAATGTCTGAAACTCCACCTGGTGGATGTAGGAGTTGAGCGGGTTGTAGTAGTCCAATTGGTCGCCTTTGTACTGCAGCTGGTCGTACAAGACGGCGTTGAGGGCGCAGAAGACTTGCCGCTGGTGCTCAAAGTCTTCCAGCGGAAGCTGCTCACCCCCTGCGAAACGAAGAAGTGGGCATCAGAACCAAAGAATGATGCTTTGAGGGATTTTTTTGTTGTTTTTGCAAAGTCACCTGAAGCCACGCGAAGGCTGGGGTGGGATGGATTCTTCACCCGCAGCGTCTTCTTGACCTTCTCCGCAATGTCGTCCAACAGTGCCGAAATCCCGTCCAGCGTGATGTCGGCCAGTGGGTTGCAGTACTGGTCCACCAGGACAGCACCTGGAGACACGTGCATACTGTAGCTGCAGGATTACAATTTGTCATTTACAAGTAAGATGTCCCCTTTAGGAGGGGTTCCCCATTGAAGGAACTGTGGAAAATTACCAAAAAATGGTCAAAACAAAGAAGTAGAATTCATGTGTCTTAGTGACTTTTGGTGAGTCGACTCAGGATTCACATTTCTACCAAATTTCTTGTTGCTTATTCAAACGGGCTTTAGGGGGCTGAATTTCCTTGAGGGAGTTTGTCTTGGTTAAAAGACACCTGGAAAATGACCTTAAAATGCCATCTTCAGTGATAGCTTCTTTGAGACTTTTGTGCGCATCTACCTCCCAAATGTCAGGTTGTCCAGTGAAATAAACTTTAGGGGCTGAATTCTCCAAAACTGGGAGGACTTTGTCTTGGTAGGGTCTGTAAAACAGCTGCGGCAAACAAAAATGACTGACTTCCTGTGCATTTTCAGGGCAAGGCTTCTTGAGTTGTTTTGTGGGTCAATTCATGATAGTCACATATACCAAATTTCATGTTGCTAAATGCAACTAGATTTGAGGACTCAAATTAGTTGCACTTCTGGAAAATGAAAAAGGGGACCCTTAAAAACGAAATGGAAGACTATCTGTGTAATTTGGCTTTCTGAGTCTTTTTTTTTTAGTTGACTGTACTTACAACCGGCATGACAAGCAATTTGCATGTTGCTGTCCATTTTCAAGCATGGGCACTTGAAAGACAGACTGATGAAATGAAAGGACGATTATTTGATGAATAAGGATATGAGGGAGGATGGCGGAAGGGTGTCCCGGTCGCGGATGGAGGATAGAAGGGCAAAATAGGCTCTACACACGATTAATGAATTTTTACCGACTTTAAGTGAAATGGGCTTTGGGGGCTGAATTTCAAAAACTCGCCAGGTGGAGTTTTTCTTGATCGGACCCCTGCCCGTAAAATGGCTTCTTAAAGCAAAGCAAAAATGTCTGACTTTCTGCATGTTTTCAGCATCTTGAGACTTTTTTGTGGGTCTCCTCATGATATGATAGACACGACTAACAAATGTCAAAGCGAAACAGCTTATCGGGGACGTGAATTTTTGAAAACACTCTTGAAGGATCGCATCTTAAATAAGGCACCTGTGAAATGGCAATTTCAAAGCAAAATGGCTCACAACATCCTGTGTCATTTCGGTCATGTTATCGTGACTAATGCAGGGGCTTAATTTTCAAAAACACACCTGGGGGAGTTTACCATGGTAGTACCTCTGGAAATGGATTCTAAAATGGACATTTTAAACAAAATGTCTGACTTCCCGAGTGTTTTCGGTCACAGCCTCTTGAGACTTGGTCAAAGGTTGTTTTCTCACCTGCGAGCTCCGACTGCTGCTCCGGCGGCTGCTCGAGGAAGCTCTTGAGAGCACGCAGGATGTTCTGCTGTCTCAGGAAGTAAAGGATCTTCTTTGCATAGTACTTCAACGTCAGGCTTTTTCTTAATGGACACCCACAAAGAGGCGTAAGAGGGAGGCAGAGTGCAGATGCCCGTTGAAACAAATACTCTCGTAATATTCTTTTTCTTAAACAACAACCATGAATTTTCTTAATTGTTTCTAATAATGAAAAATAGCACTTTCATAAGCCGAGATACGGTACCAATGTACTTGTAATTGCTCTCTTGCCGCCGCTGGTTAGAAACATGAAGAGCCGTCTAACCTCTTTTCGGCGTGAAGGATGAAGACCAGCTCGTCCTCGCAGAAATGTTCGGGCATCCCAAGCGACTCGATCTCGGCAAAAGTGTCACCCAGCACCTGGCCAATGCATGGCTGGAACACAAAAATTGGTTTCAAGAGACTCATTTTGCTTATTTTTACTCATGTTTAGGGAAGTACAGCGTCCCCCCCCGCAGTTCTAGTTTTGCAATGTCTTGGATTTTTAAGGTATTGTTTTCCATTTTTTGGGTTTTATTTTTACATTTATCTCAGACATGTCCCAATTAAGAGATTTCCACCTTCAGTGTAGTACCAGGATGTGCTACAATTTGCCAGGCAGAACTGAGCTTGACTGGAAGAAAAAATCTTTTTGGTTGTTAATTAACAGTGTTTAATTTTCTTTTAATGTATGTTCTGTTTGTGTGTGGTATTGCTCCACGTGTGTTCAAGAAGCAGTTGCTTAAAATGTACAATTACCTTAACTTGTGTTAGCCCGTCTCTGGCGTTTCGAGTTATACGTTAGCATTAAGTTTGTGGACGTTTGTTATTATGCGGTTTAGTATATACATTTGCAAAGTTGAATTCTCTTGACTGCCCACTCACCACTTCCATGAAGAAGCGCTTGGAGATGGACCCCACCGTCTTCCGGATTTGGATGCCCACCCGATGGCGCGTTTTGTACTCGCGCAGCCAGTCGCAGCTCTCGTTCTGCGGGTAAAACCTCTGCAGCCGCGGCCATCTGAAAAGTGGCGTCGTGAGAAAGGAATGGTGAAATGAAACCTACAACTTTGAAGTCAAAACTTTAACAGCAAAAAGGCAAATGTTGAGGAAATTGCTAAATGCCCTCACGGAGGACTGAGGAAATGAAAATGTATTTGGGTCATTGCGATACAACTGAATTCAGAACAATAAAGACATAAACCAATACATTTCCATTTGAATGACAGTTTTGCTAATATTAGTATTTGAATAATTAGCAGTTATTATTCAAAGTGTAATAATTGTTTCTAAGTCAAAATGTCATAACTGTTCTGTGATGATGCACAATTTGTAACCGTAACCCCCCCCCCTCTATTGTCAAAAAGGCCTTTGCCACGACAACTAACGCAAATGCATCTCAGTGTCGTAAGAGTTATTTTTGGTCATTTGTTCTTTTACAAATTACTGTTAATGCCACTGGATTCAGCCTCATGATGTTGCAATACACCAGAGGGACCTGTGATCTGCAGTGCCAGGATGAGGCAGCCATTTGGAATTCACACAAAGGCAGAGGGAAAACTAATTTTAAGAATAAACAAATATTTCTCACATATGTATCAATTTATAAAAGTGTCACAACTAGTATAACAAAAGAGTATGACCTCTTTGAAAGATGTTTGAATTGTGAGATGATAACACAAAGAAATAAAGATAGAAACTCAGGCACTGATCACTTTTGGTTAGTATATTTTGTGTGTGGCCTGCTTGACGAGCCATGACTCATTTTGGACCCTATTATCAGATCAAATCCACTCTTAACACATCTCAGAGATGAGGAAAACATTATATCTTAGACATAAAGTCGGGCGTTGGGCATCCTTGGTCAGGAAGGGGCAAAAGCAGAACACAAATAGGCCCACTGTCATTGTGTGTACCTGATAAATGTTAATCAAGCGACCTGTAGCTTCTGGATCTCCAAACTGACTTTTCGGGCTGCACTGAAAACAATTTAATTATGTAACAAGGCAAGAGTTGGGTTTAGTGAGGAGGGAGTGGGGAATCTATCTATGGACCTCGGTTCAAGCCATGTATTTGAGACACTGATACACCAAACTACCTCCTGGGCAGTTTAAGCAGCCCCCTTTTCAATGTGTGTTCACTGTGATAGGTCATATTTTGAGTATGTGACATAAAAAAAGATAATTCTTCATAATTGAGAAGCAAAATCTGAGCATTTTTTAATTAATTAAGCACCTTTGGCTTCCTTTGTATTTCATGTACAATAAGCTTGTTGGTGTGAATAATATTTCGTAGAATGTTTTGAAATTTGGTTATTTAGTTCTTTGGCTCCTGTATAGAGGAGCAGGGGGATGCAAGATGACGATTATCTGCTCATAAAAACTGTCTGACCAATTTAACCAGCACACATCTGAAATGGAGGGATTATTTCAGAAGTGATTGTTATTCAAGGTCAAACATTTATATTGTGTAAAACTTGGCTGCAATGGGATTTAAAATAGTATATACATATATATATTTTTTTTAATTATTAAAAATAGGGCTAATCAATCCATAATAGTGATGAAGTGAAGCATAATCGAAAAGTAAAGCAATGACAGTTGACTGGGCACTGAACCAGGTAGAAGACATTTAGACGACACCTCAGATGGAGAACATGACCGATGATGATAATAATGTTACTAATGTACAATAATCATCTTACAACAATAATAATAATGACCTGAGTTTGTACTGGTGCCCCCACACCTTCCCTCGGCCGTGGCAAACGTCGCGCAGGCGCAAGCAGCAGCAGGACACATTACAAATGTCGACGTGTTCGAGCACCGGCAAGCACAAAATGTGTTCCAATAATTCGGTAGGCAAATCAGTCAACTTGTCGCCGCGGCGGTCGCGACTTGCGGCCCCGGCTTCGTTGCCGCTCCCGGCCCTGGTCCCGGTCGGGCTCGATAGCCTTTCTCCGGCAACACATACCGCCATCTTTTCTGTTTACCCAGATTACCTCATCGCCCTGGCCCCGCCCCCTTATGGCGCAGGGGGCTGGGCTAGAAATCGGGGCGGAGGCGAGCTAGATTTTCTGATTGGTTGTTTCAGGAAGGAGGCGGCACGAGATGTAGTGATAGACTTGAGACTGAATACAAAGCAGACCTAATCAGTTCAAACACAAGAATGTGCCGCACAATTTCCAGCAATCAACAATGCTTTGACAATTGTTCTTTTATAAGTTTTTTTTTTATTTAAAATGGAATGATTGTACGTTTTACACATCAATGTTTTCTGGCAGTCGTTGTACACGTCATATAGGTGAACCAACCCATTTTACAAGGGCTATTCCTCGATTGGTTGTTTGCCAAAAGAAGGTGAGGCATGATGCCTTCAGACTCTAAACTAAGTACTGTGGTTACTAAATCGTTTAGACTGAGAAACGGTTTCTTTCCAAGAGCCATCTCCATTCTAAACTCTCACACACACACACGACCACCCTTACCTTGCAGAACAGCAACGTGATGTGTTTTTATATATCCTATTCAGTATTATTTTCCATTGCACTAACTATTCTCTTATTTATCTAATTTATATTGAATTATTGTTGTATTGCACTGGAGAGGGGAGCTCTCTAATCTCGTTGCACACTTGAGTACAATGACAATAAAGGGATTTCTGATTCTGACAAGCATGTGTGGTACGATTTAGATCACTGGTGTCAAACTCAAGGCCCGAGGGCCAGATCTGGCCCGCGACCTCATTTTATGTGGCCCGCGAAGGGCAAATCATATGTGTCAACTTTCCATTTGTAGTACATTTTCTTCACTTTTAACAACATTGAGATATGAGATATTGCCATTTATTTGTTACCAATCCCCCCCATTTTAAAATAAATTGAAAAAATGTTGAATAAACAATTACTTACTGGCTTCTGATTTCAAAACTGGCTTTGCATCAATTTGTTGAGTGTATGTGATAACGCAAGATGATCATACATTTAGATGAGTTCACAGTCATAACGGCCCTCCGAGGGAAACCATAACTACGATGTGGCCCGTCCACAAAAATGAGTTTGACACTCCTGATTTAGATCGTGGATTCAAATTTGCATTAGTTATACAATGTACGATTTTTTTTTTTTTTTTTTGTAATGTTCAATTCAAAATAGTACGTTCGCTCCTTAGCGTTTAAGGGCATGTTTTTCTTTTTTTCTTTTTAGTTTTTCTTCTTCCTCCTGGGGAATGTCGTTAATATTTGTGAACTGTGGGTATGTGAAACCCTTTGAGACTTCCCTGTGATTAAATGCTTTATAAATAAATTTTAATTGACTGTCGCGAAATGCGCTATATAAATAAAGTTGTCTTGTAAAATAATTCGACGGTCATCGAACGCCACACGCTTCTGCTTTGCTTGCTCGTTCTACTGAGGGAGGGCGGGAAAATGTGCGATGCGTTTTCACCCCGGAATTCATAAAACTTATCCCCAATTAAAATTCATTGATATTAAAAGGCAAAACAATACACGAGAACAATACGTGAGAACGACAACACATTTTATTGGTTTATTTTATAACATAATTCACTAACTCGTGTCTCTATGCGTCCATTTACCATCTTCACTGTGCCTTTTGTCAGCGTAGTATGGGCATTTTTCGAGGGTACCTGAACGTGGCAGTGTTCCCCAAGTTGGACATGGAGATGGTTAGCAAAATGATAGCTTGCTGCCCGCTTGTTAAAACTAAATGAACATTTAACATTGTCTGCGGGGAATATGTTTACATTCACAAGCGGAAAACCCTTTAATATTGATAATATTATGTTGGACATCTAACCCTGGATTATGATTGTGCCAACCTCACCTCAATTTTGCTCCAACTTTTGGTTTGTTAGCTTGAAATTAGCATGTATGGAACCTGGATTGCCCCACACCGAAGTCGCCGGAATGTGCTTTAAAATGGCTTGAATGTGCGTTCACGGCCACCTTGGACTCGCTGGGGACTCTTGAGTGGTTGTTTGTTTTTATGTGACATCTTTCGTGGCTATGGCGAGCAACTTGGCAGCCAAACTGGGATGGAACTCTCTGGTGAGGAAGCAAAACAGGAGCTTCAAAGTAAGGATTTGCACCATGGAGTCGGACATGGAGTTCAGCTGCGAGGTTAGTGGCCAGACGTAGAAGGAAAAGAAACAATTAAAAACACAAACTCGGTTGAATTCGCCACTGTGGGGAAAGTCATGTTAAGACGCTAGATGGCAGCAGAAAGCTGCGGACGTAGTAGTAGTAGTAATAATAATAATAATAATAATAATAATAATGTTTAAACACGTCAAATGTTTCAATCATGTTTTTATTTGCTTGATAAATTTTCATTACACAGTTAGTAGATATTTAGATTGTATTGTTTTGCATACATGAGGGATTTTTTAAATATACCAATAAATGAAAGAAATAGAATAAAACTAACAAACTAATCCTTTAATGAATGTGAGATGAACATGACTTTGCTTCATGTTTTCATTAGTTTTTAACAGAGCCACTATTTAAAAAGTGTAAATTTGTGTCATGTTTTTATATACACTGAACACAAAAATATAACATATGGAATACAATTTAAGAGACTGTCGTCACATCATCATAATTTGACGTTTTCATGTGTTTAAATCCATAACAGAATCAATGTTCGTGCATTAAATAAAATATGTAATTGCAATTAATAAATAAAGCAACAATAAAATGAAATTAAACAAGAGAAATGATTTGAAGTTTTTCCATCTTTTTTTATGAAACAACAAGGAACGTATCAAACTGTAGAAAAAGGCATCAAGTTATTCTACCTGTCACTATACATTGCTTGCAGAGGTATTTGAATAAATGATATAATATTTGTTGTAAAAGCTGCCCTCTGCACGATTTTGAGTTTCTAATCGCAACTGTAACCTGCGTCCAAAAAATGAAATTGCAGACTCCTTCCTTCGCCTGCACGCTCCACGTCCTAAGCGACAATATCAAACTTCTTGCCTTTGGAGTAGAAAGAAAACCATCTGTGCGTCGCTTTTCAAGCCCAAGTCCGATCTCAGTACTTCTCCACCATTCAAATTTCTGGTTGCAATGACAAGAGCGCGATGACGTCACATCCGCAGAAAGAGTGCGGGAAATTCAAACCCGATTCCAGTCTGAAAATTATGACCAGAGGCTTGCAAGAATATGCATTATGAACACCTGAAGTGTTAATCTGCTATTTATAAGACACATGAGTCATAAATGAGCAAATGAAAAGGCTATTGTCAAAATATTTTGGGGGAAAATCCTGTCCTGCTGAGTGCAGCTTTAATAAATAATCCCTTCGGGTCCAGTTATGAGCTGGCGAGCTGTCACGCCAAACTGACAAAAGTATTCTGTCATGCGCCTTTATGAGTGAGCGTGGATGCCTTTTGCTCTGTGTGATGCAGATGAAGTGGAAGGGGAAGGAGCTGTTGGAGTTGGTGTGCAGAACTCTGGGCCTGAGGGAGACCTGGTTCTTTGGCCTCAGGTACCACGTCAAAGACACAGTCGCCTGGCTCAAGATGGACAAGAAGGTGAGGCGGCCTCGCAAAAACAACGTCCTAACACCCGATTTCCCCTTCTCGAGTCAGAGAAGGAGCTCACATTTCCCATTTCTATTTAGCAAAGCCGCTTTGGCGTTTCAAGGCTGATGGCCAATTTATGTGTGTCAGGTGCTGGATCAGGAAGTACCCAAAGAGGAGCCCATCACACTCCACTTCCTGGCCAAGTTCTACCCGGAGAATGTCGAAGAGGAGCTGGTGCAGGACATCACGCAGCATCTCTTCTTCCTGCAGGTTTGCTAAGAATTTTTTTTCTTCTTTTTTTTATTTTTTTTTATAATAAATATAAATTTTAAAAACAAAACACAACGCAAATTGCTGCCCATATGGCATATGTATTCCTACTTGTTTTCATCCATGGACTCCTTATCCACGGTGCCCTCTTGTGTTCATACAATGATGTCACGTCACTAAAATGCCTTGTGTTATAAAAAAAAACATTCAGTTGGACGTTAACATGTCAGGCATGACAAGTGGTTACACTAAATTGTGCAATTTGAGTGAAACTCATTCACTCACACAAGACTAATGAACACATACATGCAAATGACCAAAAAAAAGACATTTACTTTGCTAAAGAATGGTCAATTTTTTGTTTTGCATTTTTGCTGACATGCTACAGATCAGACGAGTAACTGGATCATGATTCAAGTGTTTGTGGAAGTCAATTAGAAATTGTCCAATTTTTAAAAAAGCAATGGAAATCAAAACTTTTAAATTAGATTTATCCAATGAGTCACAAAATAGTCAAGAGATAAATCTATTATTTAAATAACTGATAGTTGCAGCTTTAGTATGTTTGTTGGTGTTTTTATACAATATTTGATTAAACAAATCACTGTTTAATCACAAATGAAAGACATCTGCTTTATAAAGTATTGGCAAGTACTTGTAGTCGGTATAAAAAACCTTGTGTGGGTTCACTGGGTGCCCTGAACCACGTTATGTTTATTTATAATGTATAATGTATTATTCTCCCAAATAAACAGTGGTTAGCTGCTTTGCCCTGCAGGGGGCGAGGTTGCCCTTTTCCCCCACCTATTCGTGTGCATCCAAGTGGAGTCAATGTACAAAATGTAGCTGCAGTAGCTGAGGGTGACCAACCTCCCTGTCCCCTTCTCAATTCATCACTGTCCAATTAGGCTTTACCGGCTGTGTTATAGCTTCCGTTAATAACATATTCTCCACAGGAGTCGCGTCACGTCCTGCCCTCTGTGCTTGGATTAGTTCGAGTAGAGAGTGGCACCTGTGTAGCTTTTAATCCGCCCTTCGGCAGCACTTCTCGTTATTCAGGATGGGGGGGGGGGGGGTAGAAGCATGTCTCCCTTTTGCGCCATTAATTCCTGCCACAACAACAGAAGGATTAGCCACAAGCGTTCTACGCTCGCTCGCTCGCTCACTCACTCACTCACATAATGACGTAATAGAGGCGTTAATTCCCCCCCGACAACCCCCTCCAAAAAAATAAAACAGTACCAATTGAGGGGGGGGGGGGCAACGGTACCAATTAACCGCGAAAAACGAGGGATTACTGCATATTTCTTTTTGAATCACTTCACAGGTGAAGAAGAAGATCCTCGAGGAGGAGATTCACTGTCCTCCTGAAGCCTCCGTGTTGTTGGCCTCCTACGCCGTACATGCCAAGGTCAGGATCGCTTCGGACCGTTACTTTCCGAGGGCCTGATTTACTAAGATCGTGTTGACTCCAAGCCATTACCTCACAATTGGCTCAAGGTGAAAAAGTGGTTAAGACCGCTTGACACGTTTAAAAGAGGGTTTTGCACTTTCAAGCGCTTGACTTTTTGCAAATATCAATGTTGTTGGCTTCTGATGTGTTAAAGTGTGAAGAAAAAAAAAACTACAATTGGCAAAAAAATCTGCCGATCAAGTGGTCATAAAAAAAAACACCTAATATGAAATGGAGTGGGCCTAGTTTTCACCAGGGTGAAGTTAGGCGAGCACTCCAAGGGCAAAATGAAGTTTGAGGTGATGGAATTGGAAGTGTTACTGAAAGAGGCAAATTAACTCAGCACAGGTGGTGTTCTTAACCGGACAACTTTTAAATGGCTAGTAGAGCAGTGGCTGAAACTAATCACCCCACAAAACATGTCATACTGCTGACAGATGCTTTTCGATGTTTTGAACCTGTACCCCCCCCCTCTCAAAAGCGCCATATTTCACAATTCAGTAATCTCCTGTTACTTCAAACCCACTGGGTGAAATCTCTCATTGATTCAGTCACATCTTGCCAAACTTTGCCGGGCTGTGGTTTGAAAATCAATGGATCCTCAAATCTAAAAACTGCCAAAGTCCAAGAAAAGTTTACTTCAATCCCTCCGCGATGGAGATGTAAGGCTTGACTGAACCCTTCTGGCTTAAATTGACAGCAAGAGTATCTTTTTGACAAGTGGACAGGGTCCAGAGAGGCGGTGAGTTCTACCTTGGTAACAACCCCCGAGAAGCTTGCCCCTCGCCTCCTCGCCAATTTAACGGCCTGAGAGAAGCTGCAGTGCGGATCAAGAAAAAAAAAAAAAGCACATAAGCTCTGTGCTGCCCACAGTCAGGATTCAGCATAAAGTCTGGGCTCCGCACTCGCTTTTGCTTTAAGCAGCAGCCGCCTTTGATTAGAGGCGCTGAATACGTTTTGTGTCAACACCTCCTTGTTTAGCCATTGGCTGGAATGTCGCTCATTTGATTTGCAAGCTTTGGCCGGTGCTCGCTGATCATTAGGCAAGCCCGAAGACGCCGTCAAGTGCGTTCTAAGACTTTTTTTCTGCATGACACGACAGGAACACAATTTCATTGCCGAAAGTGGCGCATTACTCACAGGCGATCGTAAAAAGACATGCTGTCTACACGCTGTTGCACATCAATAGCAAGTAAGTGTATTGAGCTATTCTCCTTTGCATTTTTTTTTTGTCTGATGCCATCACAGAAGGGTACTGTGATGACATGGAACCAGAAGTTATGTTATGGAGGAAGGCGGCTTCATCATTCATCATTCACTTCCTGCTTTCTTCAATGCAGAGGTCTCCATATGCACCTACAGAAAGAAATAAAGCGTACACTTGCTTTTGTTTTTTTTACCAGAGAAACGTTTGTTTCTAGCTTTTGTCGTTCTTAAGTAATCAGATTGACAACATGGGTTGGTTTCTGCAAAAACAACCGTTTCTGACCAAACAGCGGAGAAAATACATGAAAAAAAAGTGTCACTTTGATCCAAAGATTTTTAGATTTTTGACTAGTTCACACAGCAGGATTTAATGCTCAATTCATAATCTTTATTTTATTTTTTTAAATGTAAGAGTTCCCATTACATATTAATGCAAGCTTGGGCTGTCTAGTGCAGGGGTGGGCAGACTTTTTGATTGGGGGGGCCACAATGGGTTCTAAAATTTGACCAAGGGGCCGGACCAGGAACAGATGAATGGAGTGTTTTGATAACCTCACCTCATCTGAGAAAAAAAAATACATTTAATTTTAAATGAAAGTGAACAAAAGCATTACAACAATATATTTGTCTTTGAAGAACCACAGTATTTAGAAAATAAAACATTAACAAGGTTCATATATTTAATTTTTTGGCGGGCCGGATTAAAACATTTAATGGGCCGCATGTGGTCCCCTGGCCGTAGTTTGCCCACGCCTGGTCTAGTGTGTGAACATATGTGTTCCCGAAGTGACCCGCATGCGCTGAAGACCAACGATGTCACTCACAACTTAATGTTTACGCTGGTCCAGCATGTTGGGCCTTCTCTTTTTATCATCTCATATCTACAGAGGAGCAATGCGAGAGGAGGTATATCTATTTTGGAGAAATGAGGTGACGCTTTTCGTTCTCCGAACCCATTTGTCTGTGTACTACTATCACCACAAATGTCCACTTTATGCTTCATGTTTCAAGTGGGAATGAATTAAAATCAAATGATACTGTTACGCAAAACAACTTCGCAAATTCACGGACAATTAAACGTCAAAAGTCAATCTCTCTCCCAAGCGCGTTCCTGCATGGAGCGCATCTTGGACTTTCAGTGACGTCTAGGTCTGATATATGCGACCTGGCTGTTCAGACTGCGGTCACATTGTAAAAAAAATAAATAAAAATCAGATACATATCCGATCACATATGAAAGTGGCCCTCCACGGTCGGATATGAAAAAAAAAATTGGAATTGAGCCGTTCGTTCAGTCGAATAAAAAAACAAAAAAATCAGATGCAGGTCGCGTACGGGCGGAAAAAAATCTGATCTGCTTTTGGATTTGCCTGCAGTGTGCACCTAGCCTTTGTGACATGTAAAAAAAAAAAATTAGTATGTATGTCGTCTCCTTTAAGACAAACCTGTAATGTCATTAAAATGGTGATTAGAGTAAGTGCGTGGCTGACTAAAATGTTTGTACATAGTATTTTGCGGCAAAGAGTCTTGCTCCAGCAACATAAGACGGTCGATTTTTGTCTTACTACGCTCATCCTGCCTCAGCGGATCCGCAGTGTCTTCTGCTCTGCTGTTTTGTATTCCAAGAGTGCACCGCGCCACAAGTGGATTTTGACAGGCCGCTTTGGAGATAAAGCCACTCCGGGGGTGGTGTGGGGGTGGGAATACAGAGGGAATCGTCTCACTGGCGCAGAGGCCCGGTCGAGCGTGAGCTGGACGAGTCCGGCTGAGTGGGAAGCGAGACGACGGGCTCTGAAGTGAGACGCCGAGTTCTCAAGTCACAAGTCAGACACATTTGGTTGTATTTTTAGCCTGGGCAAAGTGCGTAGTGCAGTCTGGAAAACGCTCAAACGGGGACATGCTTCGGTCCTCCTTGGATCAATTACCGCCCGTAATGTTGTCTGCAGTAAGTGGGAGTAGGGGGAAGGTGTGGAATCACAATGTGGCTCAGGTGATGGCGCATTAGCGCTGTTGGCAACAGGTGATGAGCTAAGGGGACGCAGTGAGGATGTAAAGAAGTCGGAGGGGAAAACCAGGCAGTCAGAGGCCTCTGTGTCATCCGCGCTTTGTAAGCAATTAGCAGTTCGCTCCTGACAGAATTTCTCCTTTTGGGCCGGGGAGGTTTGCTCCAGGGTCTATCATACTCTGCCACTCAATTTTGCGTCATCCATCTGTCAGGTTTAATCACCTGTCTCATGGACTTGATTTAGACAAAATCTCTGTGGACTTTTTTGTGATTCCACTCAAAATAAGAGTGATAATAATTCCAGTCAAGTCGAACAAATTAGCCCTCAAATGTCGGTTCCAAAAGAAAATGTCAGATATTATATGTCTTCCTGAGACTTTTTTGTGGATCTCCTCATGATAGACATGCTTACCTAATGTCACGTTCCACAGTGAAATTGGACTTTTTCGTGAGTCTACTCGTATTAAGACGTCTACCAAATTTCATGTTGCCAAGTGAAACAGGCTTCAGGGGCTGAATTAAAAAAAAAAAGCCCTTCATATTTGAAGAACAAATGGAAAGAAGCCTGCAACAGTTTTCTGAAACTTTTTTTGTCGGTTTCCTTGTGGTGGAGATGCCTACCAAATTTCTTATTGCTAAGTGAAACCGTTTTTGAGGACTGAATTTGTTTGCAGATTCCATTCTGGTGTTCTAATCCATAATTCTTCATTTCTTTGCGGTAGATGATTATTGATAACTGTGGTCAGCAGCGACCTTTTCCCTAATGAAAATTAAAAAGCTTGCTCCTTCTGTCCGTACTGCCAAAAAGAGCCATTGGATTAGTCTACCGTACGAGTTGCATTGATCATACTAATCCACTATTTTTTAAAGCATTTACGCCACAAGAACGAGTCTTAAGAATAAGGGAGTGAAAATCTATTATGCAAAATTATCTTTCAGTAGAACAGGAACATTTGGCTTGGCACGATTTCTTCACCTATTGCAGTCGAATTATGGTTCAGTGCTGCCTTTAGAAACAAGTCAGCCAACTTGTCTTTTTCGAGATATGAGCCGTCATTCGGCCAATTAAAAAATTTGAGATATATTAACTCCCAGTTGGAGTTTGCAGTCAAAGCAAACCTAAAACCCTAAAATTTACAATGTTACACATTGTGTGTTTAAAATAACCACATCCATTTCAGCCTACTAGCTTTTTGCTAACATATAATGGGAACTTCCAGATAATTTGCTTCAGCGTTGCAATGTAGTATCCTTAAAGCAACGGTTATTTCATTACAAATGTGGAAGTTTTCTTTATCATCTGCAAAGAACAGAAAATAATCCCATGTGTATCTGTTTCGCTGTGTTATACTGCCCCCATGTGGCCAAGGAAGGCCACCAGAAAGTGCAGTGCAAAGTCCCTTGTATTGAAGCAAAAAAAAAGTGATTTTGCTTTGCATTTAATTCTGTGATTAATGCAATGATTTAATTATAATATTATTGAGTGCCATTGTTCGTGTAGGAAAGAAAAACACATTACAAATATTTTTGGGGTTGTTTCAAGCGATGTTTTTTTTTTTTAATTTTCTTCCTTTTTTCCTTTTTGTTGTTGCCATGAGGAAGGCGGATTTCAGAGAGCGATAAGTATGACTTTAATTTTTGTTGCATTGCTGTTTTTCTTTGAAGGAACAGATAATGATACAATAAGATCTGCTTTCTCCATTTTCATTTTGAGCCGAGTTTGTGTTTTTGGTTTGTTGCGATAAAGTTTTATTGTGTTGTTAGTTGTCACGTTTTGGTTGGTTTAAAATAAACTTGTGAATGCCGTTTAGTGAGGGCAGCGACTGCAGGTTACCTGTCAATGTGAAATCAGCTTTTTATACATTTTATTTATTTATTTATTTATTTATTTTATTGAAAGGAACACATTTCTGCTAATTGTCATTCATTTGCCTTTTTGCCTCCTGGGACCCGTTGGGTGTGTAAATCTTGTGCATTATTTTAAAAGAGCGTGAGTGTGATAAATGATGGATGGAATGAGGTTTTCACAGTCACATGCCAGTTGGAATGTTACAAATTTTTGTATGCAGAGGGGATGTGATAATCTGAATGGCGTACCTAAAAAAGCAATTTAAACGTATGTGGCTGCTGAAGAAATCTTTAAAATGCTGCAACAGGGAGAAGGTTTGGTTAGGCTCTGAATCTGATTTTCTCCTGGGGCAACGAAATAATCTGAGTGGCATAACTCGGGTAGTGGAGTTGCCCTCAAGCAAGAGGGAAAATTGCTCTTTCGACCCTCCTCCCCCGAACACTCCCCGCCCACCACCAGGCTCACATCAATGCGGCATTTGCCAACCATCTGTTACAAATTCAGATATTTACTCGGGGAAAAGATACAATACAATGTGTGCAGCTGCCCAAACGGACTGTGGTAGGAATCCTGAAATGACGTCACTGGAATAGAGGTTGGTCTTGTGCTTAGACAGAATGTACATCTAAAAGTCACATATCAGGTAGCCGATATAAAGAGGAAAATTACTGTTTGGTTTCCCGTCTGAGTGTCCGTCACCAAAATGTACTCATTTCCAAGCTCTGGAATGTTTAATCAGATGATTTGATGACTGGCGATTGACTTCATTGTCCTTGTTTGATAAGAAAAACACATTTAAACCTCACATTATTTTACAGTATGGCGACTACAACCCAAACGTTCACAAGCCTGGCTTTTTGGCTCAAGAGGAGCTTCTGCCTAAAAGGGTGAGTGGTTGGCTCCCGTCCACATTGGGTGTGATCAACGCAATTGTGGTTCTGATCAAGGTTTTTGCGCATGCTTTGCAGGTGATCAACTTGTACCAGATGACGGCAGAAATGTGGGAAGAGAGGATCGCCGCTTGCTACGCCGAGCACAGGGGGCGGACGAGGCACGTGTGCTCGCATGCGTCGCAGTGATATCATCTGCACGCTTACAATTAATGAAGGGTCTGAACAATCCATTTTGAGCGAGTGGAATTTCACCATGCGAACCTGCTTAAACGGGACGATTTAGAATTAGTAGTAATTGATGGTCTGATCGCAGTAGGTAGACCAGCTAATAATTTACAAGGAATAATATAAATATAAATTTAGATATACATCAATGTACATAAATGAAATGTAAATTTTGCAACAATTCATACTGAATTTAACAACCTAAACAGGCTGTGGTAGGAATTTAAAAACAAAGTAATGGATAATGAAACATGCGATATCCAATTGGATTAGTGTGGCTGCCTCAACAGGCTGTGGTAGAAATTTTAAAATGAAGTAAAAGAGTGTTTGTCATGCTGTAGATGTGATCCAGATGACAAATTTGCCAGCAGTTTACATTTGGGTTGAAAAAATCAACGTGATGTTTTGTGGGAAGCAAGTGTGGTGTAGATGTTCTCCAAATTGAAAATTTGGAATTGAACTTGAAAAGAATGCTCTGCTTGTTTGCCTAAACAGGCTGTGGCAGAAAGCCAAAAAATAAAGTGTCAGGAAGAGCGTTGTTGCACATCTGATCCAGAAGCAATTCAGATGGAACATGCAAAATCCAATTTTAATTTGTGGTGCCACCTCAACAAACTGAGGTAGAAATATAAAAACTAAGTTTGAGGGAGAGTGTTTGTTGTGGGCTGTGATCCATCCACAATGCGCATTTGGCAGCAATTTTAATTGAACTTGAGAAAAACTAATTTCATGTGCTGTGGGAGAAATCTAAAAAGGAAGTTACAGGAAGAGGGTGTGATGTAGATATTCTCCAGAATGCTCGTTTGGAATTAAACATTTTAAAACCAATTCAACATGCAAGGCAGCCTAAACGGGCTGCAGCAGGAAGCCAAACAAAGTATCAGAAAGCGCTTTGTTATGCGTCTCATCCAGATTGCTCATATGACAGCAATTAATCTCAGACTTGAAAAATCTAATTTAACGTGCTGAGCCGCCTAAACGGGCTGTGGCGGAATTTTCCATCCAATGCAACGGAGGTGTACAGAGATTGTTGTGATCATAGAAAACGGTTGAATGGCTTCCACCAGTTAGATGACGGAATGAATAAATGAACGAATGCGTTCCAAAATGAGCCGCGAAACGAGAAGCGGCAGGCGAGTGGGAGGACGAGGACCAGGCGGAGGTGGAGGTGCGGTAGAGTGGTTTTGGGTTCGGATGACTGGGCGAGCCCATTCCGGCCGTAATAATTGAGTCAGTCACTGGCGCTGATCCATCAGCTTTTCAAAGGCTGTGGAGGGGGAGAAGACTCTCCATTCTCCACTTGATGATACCATTCGTTGCTTGGAAAGACGCTCACAAAGGGGAGATGATTGCCCGCAAGCCCAGCGCACTGGAACCGGTGTGTGTGTGTGTGTGTGTGTGTGTGTCCACAGTCATGTCTCAGTCCATGTGTATGTCCATGACAAGCTGGGATACCTCTGCCATGGCTTCAACATTCGTCGGGTTCTTCAATAATAATATTGTGATTTCAATGAAAAACAGGCAGGCTTTTTTCTTGGAAAAAAAAATTATTTTACTTTATGTGCATAATTTGTGGGACTCATTTCTTTTCCAAAGAAATGAACATGTGAATAAAATTACATTAAAAACGGACTTATATTTCTAATTACTAAATTTTTTTCCCCTCCGCCAAAATGTACTACTTTCGGAATTTTTTTTTTTTTCTCATCAAGGTCATATTTTCTGAAGCAAATAAGTCTTTAATTGTCAAATTACTTTAGTTGAAAATTTTTAAAAACATTCCTTCCAATTTTTTCCCAGACTTTATTCTCGGATTTATTACTTATTTTATCTTTTAATACAAAACTGGGAAAAGAAAATGGACTTTTTAATTCACCTTTATTCTCGCCGCATTATTTCTTCAGGGCTTTTTTCCTCAAACAAACTATTCTTGTTTAGTGATTTGATTTTCCTGCTGGATTTTTTTTTTTTTTTTACCGTGTTCCTCGGGCAAAGGCCGTCTTGGAGTTTCTGTTTTAGTGCAAACTTGAAGTGATGCGATCGTTTCTCTTGCTGGCAGGGAGGAAGCTGAGATGGAGTACCTGAAGATCGCTCAGGACCTGGACATGTACGGCGTCAATTACTTCTCAATCCGGGTGAGCGTCTCTCTTTTATTTTCCCCATCGGAGTGAACCGCCGCGGCCAGCGGGTTTGTCGCCTTCCCCTTGGCCATGATTGATGTGTGCTCCAAAACGCCTGGACATTTCCAGGTGCCATCGAGGAGTCGCAAAGTGGCGAGGGGGGATGGCGCCTGCTCACAGATAGTCGGGTGCCAGGATATTTTAATTTTTTTATTTATTTATTTTTTCATTAAGTTTTTTTGGGGGGGGAGGAAAAAAGTGCCAACCCTGTGTCCTTACAAGAATGAAGCAGGATTTTTAACGCAATGTTATCTTTATTGTTTTTTTTAGGGCTGTTGTACAGATTAGCCAAGACACAAATGTGTGTTGCACCATTTTCTGTTCCATGTTTACTCTAAAAATGCTTTCATTTTTGTCTTTTAGAATAAAAAGGGAACAGATCTTCTGCTGGGTGTGGACGCCCTGGGCCTGCACATATACGAGCCGGACAACAGGCTGACCCCCAAGTGCTCCTTCCCCTGGAATGAGATCCGTAACATCTCGTACAGCGACAAAGAGGTGCCTGCGCCGCGTCATCTCCTTTTTCGTTTCTTTGTTCAATCATTGTACCTAATGATACGACTTGAATTTGTTCAAAGATCATGTTTGTACCTTCAAACACGCCTTTTTCCCCAAATCATCTTTCCCCAAGGTCTTAGTACTGCAACATCAATGCTAGTTTTGTTAGCCCTTCAATTGCGTTTTGCATTGTTTGTCAGCATTAGGCTAGTGGAAGTTACGCCGTTTGATTTGTAAATTTTCTTCTAAAAGTCTGACTTTGTAACATTAGTTAAAAAAATATATATATATATCATATTACAATTATTTGATTCTCTTATTATGAGTGTAGTCTGTATGAGTTCTACTTTTTTCTGAGAGAAAAAAAAACAAAAAAAAAATGTTTGGGTGAATCTACCTTTTAACCCAAAACATTTTTCTTGTCATATGACTTTCAAAGGAACCTCTCAGTAAAATTGAACATTTTTCTTGAATAGAAGTTTTTCATATTTTTATTATCCTCAGATTTTTCAATTTGTAAATTCCTGCTGTAATTTACAATTATTTTAATGATTGATTAATTTGTCGATTAATGGATGAATCTGAAAAAAAAGTTTTAATTTTCCTCCCTATGTTAAAAAGCAAGCTCATTTCAAATTGACAGTGGAAAAATTGTACAAACAAATTAATTAAGATTCACTTCTACGGTTACAATCAGCAAAAATTTTTTTTTATTATTTTCCAAAATAAAATGGAGAACAACAGAAATTGGAGAATATTTATCATTGAGAGGCTGAAATTCAGATGAATTGGACTGTTTTAAATTAAGCGAAATCATTGGATTTAAATCTAAGTCAAGGTCGCACTGTAACAAGTTTTCCTCATCAAATGTTAATGAAAATGACGTCCTCCGCCTTTCGGCTGCAGATTTTTTCAAACTGGCGGCCTTATAACGGCGGTTTGTGCACGCCGACATTTTTGGCAAAAGGTCAAACGAAATAATCCCTATCAGCGAGTTTGGCCACCCCCTGCGCTTGATTCTGAAGTCAATTATGCCAGCGTGTTCTCAGGCTTTTAGCGCACCTTCCAATTGGACACCACACGGAATGGGAAAACACATTGACCTTATGTTTTCCCGCAAGCCTAGTTTAATATAGTGAGAGAATTAAGTTCTATTTTTAATAGATTAATTTTCAATGGCTGAATTTTCTCTTAATTTTTTTAATATGATAATGTAAAATTTGCATTTAGAAAATGTAGACATGTAGAAAATGTCTGTTCTCACAAGATACAAATTCTGTCCTCGTCAAATATGAATTTTGTCACAAACAGAACTCAAATTGTTATATAAAAAAAAAACGCTTCTTATGCATTAGATTAGACTTCTTTAAACTTTTTTTCAGACTAAGCTTTAGCTTTTTATCTTGCAAAAACTTTACTTGAATGGCTATGATTACAACATAGTTTTTCAAGTTTTTAAACATTATTATTGTAAGACTGCAACTTTTGAAAATCGGAAAACTTTTTTTGTGCAAAATTTCGGCTTTTTCTGAAAAGATTTGAATATATTTTTTTCAGACTTTTTTTCTTGCAAAAAATCTGACTTAAATGACCAACATTGACGATAAGGTCCAATATGAAAGAAAAAAGGGCATATTTTTTTGCAAAGAAAGAAATTGAAAATACAAAAAATTACTTCATCATTAGTTTTCTTTTTCAAGTTGTCCAAATTCCCAGAAACATATTAAAAAAACTTTAGTCCTGAAAATTGTGATTTTTATTTATTTGTTTTTTTACTTATTCCACAAGCACTATACTGTCTATCATTGTTTTTGCACAAATATCCAGAACTTTTCTTGAAAAAATAAAATAAAATAAAAGCCTTTTCATGTAAAACGGCAACTTTTTCACCAAATAAAATACAAATTTCATTCTTAGAAAATATGAATCCCAAACACATCACAGAACTATTCAAAAGCTACAACTTTATTTAAGCTTTTATTTCTGTTTGTATTTAAAAAAAACAACTAAATGTGTGACATTATTGTGGTGTGATTTTTGCTTGAAGTTCACCATCAAACCTCTGGACAAGAAAGCCAACGTCTTCAAGTTCAACTCGTCACGCTTGAGAGTCAACAAATTGGTGAGTTGCGATCGCCACTACTGGGAAGTAACTCGTACAAATACTTTGTTTCTCTACTTTACTTGAGTGTTTTGTTTTTCTGATGACTGCTGTGAAACGACTCATTTACTGTTGCTGTTATTTGCGCTTGCTTGATTTATTTTTTTAATTTATTTTTTGGAATATATATATATTGAGTTTTTTAAAGTCCTTTAGTAGAGCCGCTCAGCCACACTCAAATTCATTTCAAATAAGCCCCTCATAAATTATTTAATTTGACACGGACACAAATGAAGGACAGTTAGTTTTACCAACTTATATTGCAGTTTGGGTTAGTTACCATCTATCTAAAGCACTTTCATTTTTATATTATTTCATAAATGACATTTTTGAATGACACAAACAATCAAAAAATAGTTTTGGTTAACTCTACTAAGCTGGATCGGAACGCCGTTCCGCAGATCCTGCAGCTGTGCGTGGGGAGCCACGACTTGTTCATGCGCAGACGTCGTGTGGACTCCTTGGAGGTGCAACAGATGAAGGCTCAGGCCAGGGAGGAGAGGGCCCGCAGGCAGGTACAAAGAATACACCACGCGCTCCGTGAAAAATATGTGCCTTGTTATTTTTAAAGTACATTGTGTGAGCCAGTAGATGGCCTTTTGTATTCTACGTGAGCATCTTTGGTTTCATTGTGGCATTGACTCCGCCCACCCGCGCTGTCCAGATGGAGAGGCAGCGGTTGAACCAGGAGAAGCAGCGACGCGAGGAAGCGGAACGCATTCGAGACGAGCTGGAGCGACGGCTCGTTCGGCTTCAAGATGAAGCGCGCATGGCCAACGAGGCCCTGGTAGGTTTCAAACGACTGGCCTAATCAAAGCAAAATCCACCCATTTTTATCCATCTCAGGAGGTGGCCATTTTGACAATTGCTCTCGACTGAAAATCACATCCCAGTTGCTCAGGGCTCGGGTGACGATTGGTAGTTTCCTGAGCCCTGAGCATCAATGATGTCATTTTCAAGCAAGTGGCAAAAAGGCCCCCTGAGATGGTTGACGACGGGTGGATTTTGTTACTTAACTCAGATTCCAGGAACGCAGTATTAATCAGAATTCTGTGTTTACACTAGTGGGGCTGCATAAACATATTTTTGTAAAGACCATTTTTTGGTGACTTGCCCTTTTAAGAGTATTCAGGTGGAGTTTATTTTGTAGCTTGAGGAGTATTTAGGTAGTTATTAGAGACTATTTTGATAGTTTAGGAGTAATTAGCTATCAGAATCAGAATGCCCTTTATTGTAATTGTACTCAGTGTACATTGAGTTTTTTTAGCGCTCCCCTCTTCTGTGCAATATAACAAATAACTTTAACCGATTTAAACGTATTTTGGTAACTTGCTGGGATTATTATAGTTGATGTAAAAGTATATATTTCTGGCCCCACAATTTGGTAAATGTAATATTTTTTAAAAAGATCTATCCACTTTATTCCTTTGCCCCATGAGCTTTTACGTGACGTATGGGTGGGACTTCCACTATAGCAAAACTGGCATTTTGTTTACGTACATGGAAACTGTTAGTGCAAATCTACTTTATATGCTAGTTACAGACTAACAATTTGGGAATGCCTGTCATTATAGTTGAGCAGAGGAAATATTTTAATCATGTTTCCTGCTAATGTAGCAGTGTGGGGTAATTAGGGCAATTTGACAGCCAATAGTGTGTGTGTTCATGTTGCACGCATTTGACTGCATGCGGCATGCTTGTGTGTGTGTGGGTGTGTGTGTGGGGGTGTGTGTGTGTGTGTGTGTGTGTGTGTGTGCGCGTGCGCGCGTGTTAGTTCTACAAATGATTGATCAATCTAAGTGGTGAAAATGGCTCGCGCTCTTTTGATGATACAATCTCAATGGTTGAACAAACGCGCCGTTTTTGGGGTCTCCTGAAAAGTACAAGGTTTGGGCTGATGCCAGCAGTATGTAATTTTCAGAGAGTATTTTGTAGATTTAAGAGTAGGTAACCTTTAGTTAGTAATTTCTAGATTTAAGATAATGTAGATAACTTTTAGTGAGCTTGTCAGCAAATTTCTTATGTCGTATTTCAGTATCTTTAAGCACACTAGGTGTGCCCATGTCTCCATAACAGACGATTTCAATATGGTTTTCGATATCTGCGGTGGGAAATGACTTAAGAATGGTTCGATTTGAAAGTGTAATGATTTGATTCGGTTGGACTACGATTCGATTTGATGTTGTGCGGCTCATTTTGCGAGGGTATGACGCAGTGCTTTTTGAGTGCATTTGAGGGAACATGTCAGTACTGTAAATGCAATTCTGTGCGCGCGCACCCTCTGCAGTTACGTTCGGAGCAGACGGCGGACCTCCTGGCCGAGAAGGCCCAGATCGCAGAGGAGGAGGCCAAGCTGCTGGCCCAGAAGGCGGCTGAGGCGGAGGCGGAGATGAAGCGCATCAAGGCCACGGCCATGCGGGGCCACGAGGAGAGGAGACTCATGGAGCACAAGATGCTGGAGGCCGACAGAATGGCCCTCAAGATGGCCGACCAGTCCCAACGCAGGTGACCGCTGCTTTTACGTGTAATTGCAAATCAACTTGAATGGGAATCCAATTAGATGAAAATGATAAATAAACTGTGTCGATACAACTGATGTGCCATCCAAACATTCCTCTCTGGCGACAACATGCTATGACGCGTTCTGAATTGAACGGGAAAATTCCGAATCGCCGTTCAACCAATTCGCTACTCGATTCGAGTCCCCACCCATTTGTACACAGCCCGAGTTAATCTAATTGAAATCTTTCAGTTTTGGATACACACAATCGTAACATATGTTTATTCATTCACGTCTACTCTGGATAAAATGTAAACGCACACATAATGTAAACATAGAGTATGTCAGTCCATTCACATACACACGATATCATTATCAATCTGTCCAGTCGCACAGCCAGCATGCAAATTTCAGTCCGTCCATTCACATACCCTGATGTGCAATTTTCTCGCACATACTCGCACAAAACTCACTGTAAATAAAATATCCATTGACATCCACATTATGCAATTTTCAGTCTGACCATCCACATAGGCGCATGATTGAAACTCGTGTTGAAAAGAACAAAAAAGCACATCCTTCATCTCATGCAGCCAAGGTTAACGTCTCGCTCGCCTTTGCGACCAGTTCTTTCTCGTTGTTTTTGTTCCGCCGCTCGCTGCTGTGGGTCAGAGTGGCGGCCTTTTACGCCGGTTAATCAAATGAATTGACAGCACGACTCGCTCTCATCGCATCATGTGTGTTGCCTCACACAACTCCGCCAGGCTTGAAATGACTTTTCATCTTTGGCTTTCGACACACACACACACACACACACACACACACACACACACGCACGCACTTTTTCATTACCATTCCATTCACATAGTGGGGAATATCTGCTTTCAAGTGTTTTGACGACAGGACTGTGGCCATATCACTCTACTTCAAATTGTATCAGGGCAATCATTTTTAATCGGTCGCCATTAGCTACTCGCCGGTTAATAATATTTTTCGGAGTGTTGTCGACCACTCCACATGCAAGTGCCCCCTCCAGAGCCCCACTTAAACCTAAGCGCTTGGTCTAAATAACAATTGGTGGCGAAGATGTCTCGTCAAGTGATCGATCTTGAGTGAGACATAAGCTTTGTGCGCCGGGGTTTGGTTCAGTTTAAACTGGGCTGTTAGTGGAATATAAACGAGAGTGGTCGCTGGATGTACATGAACACTTCAGATGTGATCAAATAATCCAAATTCATTTAACATCTTTTAAGGTTGTGGTACCTTGACTCGTGTTGTGTTTCCCATACTGCATATCAAATTACTTTTTCCCATTGAAAAAAAATATTAAACACCATTTATTAATTTTCAGCCCCCCAAAGATCCACCACATTTTTGCTTATGTGTCTTTAATAGAGAAAGACAGCCCTCAACCTAAATAATCAACAAAAGAGAATGTAAAATAAAAAAGTGTAATTACTGGATGTTGGGGCGAGCCAAAAGTCGTAACAACTTCTATAGCAGAGGTATTCAATTAAAAGTCACAGAGGTCCATGACTAAAATTTCTTCCAATTAAAAGGTCCAAACCAAAGTCCAACTTCCCGAAATGTCTAGCCTATGTTCACATTTTTATATAGTTTCCATATTTAGTCATTGTCAACAGAGCACACTTATATACGAAATATTTAGCAATGTTCACATTAACCACCTTTGCCAGTCAAACAAATATAAGGCGTTTATTTCACATTCAAGAAAATGTGGCTCCAGGAATTTAAGGGTGCCACTTCCAGAAAAAAACAGTAAAATATCTCCTGCAGAAATATATCAAGTGCTAAGCATTGAGTTAACATCTTTTCCCTTTATTTTTTTAAATCAAAGAGTTATCAGCCTAAAAAAACGGAAAGCCTAATTATCCAAGTAAACCAGGTCAACATGTTCAGTACACAATCAATAAAAATGGCTGTCCTCGTGAAAAACTAATTCAAAATGAGCTTTGACACCACTTTTTCTTTTGAATATTTTTTTAACTTCTCTTAATGAGAAAAATGAGTTTGTGACTGCCCTGCCAGTGACTTAAATCTGGGTTGGAACGGAGTCTGATTGGCTCAAATCAGTGACGCCTTTTCCGTATTTACTAGAATTGCAGCGCCAACGTTTGCGAATGCGCCCTGAAAAAAAGTCATCATAGATTGGCCATGGGTCCGGTCCGAACCATCCGTCCGCGGTCCGCCATTTGGTGATGCCTGTTCTATAGTGTTTTATGTGTATGCCTTTAAGGGGAGTGGTCTAGTGAGTGACAACACAACCCGGCTGCTTACTCCACATGTGTGCAGCTCCTTGTGAATGTTTTCATTTTCTATTTGTGAGTTTGTTCTGCTCAATAAACATGTGAAAGTGCATCGGTGACTTTGGTGCCACTGTGGCGGTACAGTTCCTGTTTCACTCGAGCGGTGACATACGCAAAGTTCGCTGGTAATAATTTGTTTTTTTGGCAGGGCCAAGGAGGCGGATCAGCTGAAGCAGGACCTGCTGGAAGCTAGGCAGTCTGAGCACAGGGCCAAGCACAAACTTCTGGAGATCACCAGCAGGGTGTACACGGTAATGCGCTTACTGAAGAGAAAATCAAGACATTAACGGGAAATCAAAGTACTTTGTGCATAATCAGGAGGTCGACACCGTCTTATAAACATTGAATTATCGAGCGTTTGTTGTTCACAAGCGACCTAACCGGTCGACGGCTAGCTATAGATTTTAACGTAGCAGTTTACAATATAATAACCTTAACTTAACTTAATTCACAAATAGTTGGTCGATTCAATGAAAATTGTCACACAACATGAACCTCTGCTCTCGTTCCAATTCGCGCTTATTGTACACAACCTTTTATTCACACATAACCGAGCAGTCGACAATTGAATGTGGAAGCTACAGTCACGTTAAAGTTAATAAAGTAAGCCCTTTGTTCACAAACAGTTGGTCAATACCAAGGTTAGCATAGTCTAGAATTTTTTCATTATAGTTTGTTTTTATTTTTTTGTTGTTTTCATTTTTTCTGAACATGATTTGTTTTAGTTTGTTTTCTTTCTTTTTTTCATTTTTGGGGGTATTTTGTAATAAAGTCAACGACAATTTGCACTGTTTGACCTTCCGTTTCCTGGACGGTCACACAGCAAATACTAAAATAAATATTAAAATGAACCCTCAAAGTTCATGTATGATGTTGCCGGAAAAAGTTTGAAAACAAAGGATGTTTTTGTTATGATTGGTGGGAGGCTAGACATAGGGGAGGGAGCATTAAGTGCGAGTGACTGGGTGTGAGTTTATTTGACTTGTGGTTTCATATTTTATGGTGAATTCATTTTTGATCTTTATTTTGTATATTATTACTTGTATGTGTTGGACGAACACCCTCATCTGAAGGGATATCCTTTAAAGCAATAAACCAAATAATTCTACTTTTACAAACCTAAGTTGTAGTTCCAGTTCATTTTTTAAGGCATTTTTGTTTCTATTTTTTTGTTAAAAATTTTAACATTAAATGTTAATTAATTTTGTTTTTTGTTTACTATTATAACCGTGGGATAAACTGTTTGTCAACGTGTGTGTGTGAAGAGATGTTAACATTACAGAGTGCCATCATAACATATTTGACCCCGCTGATTAAAATTGTCACACACCAAAATAAGATTGATGTTTTGTAGTTCGATTTCACTCATATAACATTTCATCTTTTGTTAATTGACAAGTGAACTCGCCAGTCGGCGGCTAGTCACAGACGCTAATAGTCAACCTAATAAAAAAAAAAAATGGACTCAAATGCACTGCCGTCACGGAAGAGAAATAAAAGTCCTTTTTCCTCCAAGACTCATGGACACGCGCACGCACTCTCTCTCTTTCTCACAGAACACGCACGCACACACACAAACGCATTCCACATGCAGTCAAATGTGTGTGACGCGGCACACGCACTATTGGCTGTCAAATTGTCCTCTCATGCTCTGCCAGGATGCGTTCACGTCGCCTGCCCGCTACTTTGCATTGACGAGCGTAGGATTTCCATTTAGATTGTCTTTTAGGAGCAGACATGGCCTAGCATGCGTGCGTGCCTATGCGCAAATTCCAATATTCATCCACTCTGCTTTCAGTGTGTTTTCATATCCTATTGTGGTTGTCTTTTTGGTGATTCGTCCTCCTCCTTCTCCAGTATCCCGGGCTGCCGGTGGACTGCATGCCTCCCGAGCTGAGCTTCAGCAAGGAGAACCTGAGCTTTGACTTTAAAGATACCGACATGAAGCGACTCTCCATGGAGATCGAGAAAGAGAAGTGAGTCACCGACGACATTGGCAGGACGACGACCTGCCACATTATTTCTGATAACAACAATGGGAAATAACGTTTCCAGTCCCTGTAAAATGAAAATAAATCTTGTAATGTGAGACACTCGAGAGGAGAGTTTAACAACCTAGACAAATTGGAATTTTAATTTTCAAAAATTTTTAAGTATATAAAACAAGACTTGGCGAAAAAGACAAATGATGAAAAATCCTGCCTTGATCTCTGGTGTCGAATGTGCTGCGGATGTTTTCGCGAAATAACTTGAAACCTTGCGCTGCTTAACTGACAGCTGTCAATCAAACACCACTCGTACAACCTGCTGCTTCATCTAGCCTCGTTCATATGCCACACATAACTAACGCAAAAATATATGAGCAAAAGTCCCTAGCGGCTGTGACATATCCCATGGAGTCGTCGCAGGGCTTTTTCACACCTTGACAAGAAGATGCTCTGAAGCGACCATGCCACTGGAAGCCCTGTCCAAATGTGAATTTTTTGGAGCATTTATTTAAAAAAAAATAAAAAATAATTAATTCATGTGCATATTATAAACAGATACTTTCTTAAACACTCCATTAAAATTGACACACCTCTATGCCTAATGCAGCCAGTTTGACATTTACCTATATTGATTTTACATTACAGAGCTGCTGTGCACCCGCTTTAATACACCCGCAGAGTTGCTGCACCCCAATCCTCGGAAGAAAACAAAATAAAAAACACAAATCACATTTAGCAACTCGCTACACTGATTTGTCGACGCAGAGCAGCCTTAATCAGCTTTTTAAGAACACCGAGTTGGCGCAACCCTTGTGGCCACCGGCCATTTCTTTCATAGACATCTCCCCTGTGCTAGGGTGGAGTACATGGAGAAGAGCAAGCACCTCCAAGAGCAGCTGAATGAGCTGAAGACAGAAATCGAGAGCCTGAAGCTGAAGGAGCGCCAGACCCCGTTGGACGTTGTGCACGACCACAACGCCGAGCAGGGAGCTAGCAAGCACAGCAACTTTAAGAAGGTATACTCACGCTAATGCGACGACTTCGGCGCTTTTTAACTGTTTGTGTGCGTTCGCCTCCACTAATCTGATTACCTGCTGATTAATCCGATTACACTGGCGGCGCGCTGTTTTTAGCAATTTAACAACTCTGCACACATGTAGCAGTGGAAAGTGCGCCGTTAAACTATTTTGGCCAGCTGACCATGTCCTGTCACGACCTCTGCCAAAGTTTTGCGAGCCTATGCTATAATCACATCTTGATAGTGGTAACTGAACATCATTATCAACTGTTGGCTGCCAACCATCAGTGGGCTTGAGATGCTAATGTAGCATGGCACGTAGTCTTCAGTATGTGGTCACTCAGAACACATAAATTGATGGATTAAAAACAAAAAGCATGAAATGAACATTTGTGGCGAAAGCAATAATTCAGCCACTGAGACAGTCAATTTATGACACTGGGCAATAAGATAACATCATCTATAGTTGCTCTCCTTTTGTTTTCAGTTAATAAGAGATGCTAATGTAACAGTCTACATAATTATTTGGTGCTCCTTCTTGTCAGATGGACTGAAATATCGTCCATATTGGCCTTAGTCATATTTTGCCCCAAAATATTTTTTTCATCTCAGAATGCTGTCTACCTGTGCTAAAATCAGCTACCTCTTTTGTTAAACAAATCATTCAATTAGACCCCTGAAATGAAGTTATTAATTCCTGTAACCAGGTTGCGGTTCAGTTCTTCATTTCTCCTGAAAAAAAAAAAAATGTTTTTTTTTTTTTTGAGGCTCATGATTTGAAACACTTTCAAAACACACTTTGTTGAGAAGTTACCTAGCAATTTGGCCGGCAAATAGCCTCAAACTCGACGCTTGATGCTTGCTTGAAATGCCAACAGAGCACCGTATGCTGTCAATCCACATTATTGAAATGCACATTCAACAATACTTTTTGTTAACGAGTGATTATATTGCTTATTTAACGACTCAGAACAAGTTGTTGCTCTTAAAAGTGAACAATAAAAGAATGTGGCAATGCGATTAATCAAGTATTTTAAAAAAAAGTCAATTCTATTTCCAACTTGTGACAAATTTGCAAGCTATGCTTTTTTTTCTCTTTTATCTTCTCGCTCTGATTATCTAACTTCATTTTCCTCAATTATCTAATAAGGAACAAAAAAAAAAAGAAGACAAAAGAAACTCTGCATCCATGCTGATTAGCGCGAGCGCAAGTTGATTTATTTCAAGCGCAGGCAGGCGGCAAACATTCAACTTGCTCTCTTAGAAGACCGGTGACGTTTTAACATGAGTTAAACGTCCGGAAGACGAAGACGAACAAAAGTGGAACAAAGCACAAAGCCGCAGGCAAGCGCTCCGGATGATTAATGAAGGCCTCTTCCAAGGCCCAATGCCCCACTCAGGACAGTCGGAAAGCACCACTGTCGAAATTGAAGTCAAATTAAACATTTTTTAAAAATTGTACACAAAAACCCAAAACAATATGAATTGGTCAAATTAATTATTAGAAACACATAAATATGTTTAATCCATGAATAAATTCCCCAATTAATTTTGAAATTAAATGATGCAAATCAATCTTAACACAATAATAAAAATAATCATTTTTAAAAATATTGCAAAAGAATCAAGGCATATACTTGAGAAGTAAAATAATACATACTTATTATATTCAAGTAAATTAAAAATATTTTTTATCGTCAGAATTTTATTTAAAAAATAACAAACATAAATACGAATTGCAAGTAAGCTATTTTCATTTTTAATTCATTTTAAAGTAAAAAAATAGCAAATTATCATTTTTGTTTTCTGTTTTCACTAAATAAATTAAATGTGAGAAAATGCAAAAGAAATATAATTACAAACTGCTCAAAATAACTATAGGTAATCATTTACAATTAAAGAAACAAGATATTGTTTAAGATAATCACGTGCAAAATGAATTTCAGGGTACGTCTGAGTAAAATGTCATTTTAAAGTACAACAATTAAATAAATGAATGGCGTAAATATATCAACAAATGAAATATCACACATTCACAGCATTGCTAGCTTTGGTTCAATTATACATCGTGTAGTTCTTGATTTGATGTTTCGTCTCAAACTTCAACTAGACATGACAGTGACCACAACAGTTTCGTGTTCTGTCGCGTTTCGTTGTGAAGATGGTTGCCATCAATATTTTCTGTCCTTGTCCTGCTCAGTGAAGTTATAGATCTCCACATTGTACATCCGTCTGCATCCTCGAGGCGATCAATACGGGTAAACCCACCAAAATGCTCTAAAGGTCTTTCAATTATCCTCCATTTTCTAATCGCTTATTCTGATTAGCTAAGCGAACCCTCCAAGCACGCGTGTGGGGTCTCGCTCAGCTCACTAACATACTCACTACGGTTGCACTTTGTGCATGTTTGCGCTCGTTCAATCATCTGCTCAAAATGTCATTTTCCGTGGCTGCTTGCACTCAGTTGGTTAGAACAAAATAATTGTTTCCTCTCGACTGCTTCTACTCATCTTCAAAAAGCGGTCCCTAAATTATTATATCAAATATCTCATTCACTTTCACAAGGTACCAACAGCTGATTCATTCAAACTAAGTAAGTGCGATCGGGTCCCCCATGATCGTCTTTCCTCGTCGGGCCTTCTTTCGTCTTCAAAGATACTCCTTATAGAATTGTCTCAAAATATCATGCACATTAACCGTGGTCGTTTTGTTCAAACAAAATACAGACAATAGGCTTTTGTCCTTAAGGTATTTGCTTGTCTTAAAAGGAAGCAAGTTTATATATTGAACAGCTGTGAGCGTTTCAGAACTTAAAAATTAAGTTATTAGATCAGAGGTGGGCAAACTTTTTGATTGGCGGGCCACAATGGGTTCTAAAATTTGACAGTGCGGCCGGACCAGGAACAGATGAATGGAGTGTTTTGGTAACCTCACCTCATCGGAGAAAAAAAATACATTTCATTTTAAAAGAAAGTGAACAAAAGCATTACAACAATGTATATGTCTTTGAAAAACCTCAGTATTTAAAAAATATAACATTAACAAGATTTATTCATTTAATTTTTTTCAAGTTCGACAGGCCGGATTAAAACGTTTAACTGGCCGCATGTGGCCCCCGCACTTGGTTCGTTGAAACAAAATGAGGGTGATCGACTCTTTTTTGGAGATTCTTTGCATGTCGTCACATTTACTCATTAAGACTTCTTAAATCAAGAATAAATGATTCAAAACATTCTGTTCATGAACCATGGTCGACTAAATTCGGTTTATGAAAACAAAGTAGCATTGATCGGCTGGTTGCTTGTTTGCTTGCTTTAAAATAAAAAAAAAATGAAAAGAAATGAAGTTCAAGCCTTGAACATCCTGGCAGACATTGGAAATGATCTGCTCAAAATACAGTTTTGAAGCTACTGGAAGTCATCGACACTTGGTTCATTAAAACAACGTTAGGGTCATCACTCTTCGCAATTTTTACAATTTCAGCTTTTCACGCATGATAACAACACGAGAAACCAGTGACTGATTGCGACGTGCTGGCAATGGCGCCACTTTGTATGATTTCCTCCGCAGTTGACACTACAGAGCACCAAGTCCCGAGTGGCCTTCTTTGAGGAACTCTAAACAAGTCGTCTCCAGTCCATCTACACCGACTGAGTTTTTGCTGAGTTGGTAGGTTGCAACAAAATCCAGACCACTAGAGCGACAGCACGACGACGCACAAACATGGACGCTCATTTTCCTGCACTTCATTTGGGATTTATAGATGATATTTTTCATATTCAACAACAATCCAAATGCATATCTATGGATAAACGCTGACCGACGTACAGGGCAACAAAGACCATCTAGCTCCAGGAGATGCCTTCGGGTGGGATCAGGTTAGAAAAACAAAAATAAATAAAATTGTGTGCCTTGCTTGCCTGTTTACTTAAAAAAGTAAGATTTTAAAAATAGTATATTACACAGAGAACAACAATTCATCATGAATCTTGTACGACATTTTAGTCGGTATTAATGAAGCATTATTTAGTTAACGAGGGTGCCCTTGAATTGTACAGTGTACATATGCTCATGTGTGCGTGTGCGCATATATGCAGGAACATATACTCTCCATTTTTCAAATAAAATACCGTGTCTCTACCATGGGTGACTGATGTGTTTATTTTGCTGTGAATAGGCTCCCTCGGGCCAGGAATGCCCCCCCACCCTCTCGCCACAATTCCACCGGCAAAGGTACAGTGACATCAGAGCAGTCTGTGATTTGGGCACACCAGGAATCGTGACAAAAATGCTGGGAGGGAAGCGCGCCGATCGTCTCGGGGATCGTGCTTGACGTCACGCAAAATGTCACAGGCGTTGTGAAAGAGTTGAATGACACGACTGGCACTCATCTGAGAAGAGTCTGAAAACAAAAGCGCTGCAAAACACAAAATGCACCATCACATCCAATCATTATGCTCGCTTGTTTGCTTGCGCGGGTTCTTTTTTCATCTGGTTGGCTCTTTGGTTAGGTGGATCTTTGCATTGCATTGGTTGGTTTGTTGGTCAGTTTGTCCGTAGCTTTTCAAGTCTGTTGAATGAGTGGTAAGTTAGTTGTTAAATTAGTTACTCAGGGGTGAGTTGGTTAGTGATTGTTTATTTCAGTAGTTTGTTGGTTTGTTTAATCGCTAATTTGTTGGAGGGGGCTAATCGTTTAACTAGCTGGTTAGTTAGTTTGCCCAGTAGTTAGCAAGTTGGTTGGTTGGTTTGGTGAATGGTAAGTAAGTCATTGCGTTAGTACCGGTGTGGGCAAACTACGGCCCGGGGGCCACATGCGGCCTGTTAAACGTTTTAATCCGGCCCGCCGAACTTGAAAAAAATTAAATGAATAAACCTTGTTAATGTTTTATTTTCTAAATACTGTTTTTTTCAAAGGCATATATAATGTTGTAATGCTTTCATTCAACTTTCATTTAAAATGAAATATATTTTTTTTCTCTGATGAAGTGAGGTGACCATAACACTCCATCCATCTGCTCCTGGTCCGGCCCCTTTGTCAAATTTTAGAACCCATTGTGGCCCCCCAATCAAAAAGTTTGCCCACCCCTGCGTTAGTAGATTATTTTGCTCATGTCTTAATTATTTGATTGGCAACAAGTTTATTAGTTAGTCAGTTTTTGATTGATTGGTAACTTGGTCAGATGGTGATCCGGTACAGTTTAGTTAGTTTCTCCGTTTGTTACTTCATTAGGTTGTTTGGTTAGTTTGTTGGTCAGTTTGCCATCCGTTAATTGGGTGTTTAATTCGTAGTTGCTTGTTTTGTCAGTCAGTCAGTTTTGCTTCAAAGGCATAAGGACGAAGTTGACTGGTGTCGCAGACGTTCTCGCGACTCTCATTTATCTAACAACGTGCCACTGAACTGCACAGGTGTTTTTTTTTTTTTTTAAGCAAGTCAAATTTTTGTAGACATTTCTCTGAATAGTTTCCAGTGAATTTCGCTCTTGACTGACACACTTGTGATCAACACCATCAGAGTACAGTCACAGCATTGGCGAGCCTTCTTCAAATACGTTTGAAGGTGCATCCAAATGGCACTGTCACACACTTCCTTCCGTCCCTCCTTCTCTGCCGCACATGTGCATGGTTGTAGAGGAGCACTATATCGCTCCCGTGGGAATCGTGGCTGCGCTTGCTCTGCTTCCATTTTACTGTGTTGAATCCCTTTTCTCTTGTGTACTGAAGCCTCATACACTTAAACGCGCTTGCACACGAACACACACACAGTCATATCATTCTGACAAAATTGTCTTTTGTCTTCCTCTTTTTTTTTTTCCTGCCGCAGAATGTTGACGATTCCTCCCAGTCAATTGTTGATTGGGAAATGCGAGTGATTGAATGGCAATTGTTGCCCGCAGTTAGTGAGCATGCAAATGAGTTTATTTTCAGACGCGGTGGATCTCGCTAGGTAAGGCTCCCTGATGAACACCACACAGCTTCTCAAGAGACTCACGACTGAGACTTCTCGAGATTATGCTTATTTGTAGATTATTTTTCATTTTTAACCTGTGCAACTTGAAGGAATTTAAATCTTCCAGTCATTTGAATTAATCACTTAGTTAGCAGTCTGGTTGGTTTACATCTCATCAAGTCGGTTTGTCGGTTACTCGATGGCTGAGGTGGTTGATTTGCCATCGACTCAGTTTGGTGGTTTGTCAGTTCTCTTTACAAGGGCGGTTTGTTGGTTGTGTAGTAAGATGGTTGGTTAGTTTACCATTTAGGTTTGTTGAGTGGTAAATTAGTCCACTGGTTGATCCGATAGTTGGTTGGCCATTTAATTTCAAGTTCATTTATTAGTTAGTTGATTGTTTAATTGGTTAGTTTTGTGAGTTGAGTGTTTACCTGGCTGGTTTGTTGGTTGTTTAATTACTTGATTTGTTAGTTTGCAGATTGGACCATTAACTAGTTAACTGGTAGGTTGGATGGGTGGTTTGTTGCTTGCTTCATTTGAGGATTGGTTAGTTTATTTGGCCTGTCGATGTTGGGTGGTTAGTTAGTTTGATTTTTTTTTTTGTTGGTTATTAGTGTTGTGATTATGTTTTTTTACCTGATTGGATTTGGTTTGTTACTTGTTTAGTTGGTCAGTTGGTTATTTCATGGTTCTACTGGCATAAGTTGTTGCATATCCACGTCAGTGATTTCCCTTTTTATCTGATGTGACGTCTTGGAGGGTTCAAGGCCGTCGGCCATCATCTGCGTTTTATTCACGCTCACGTCCGTGCCCTGCAAGGGTGTTAGCACGCTTGACACCGGCTAAAGAAATGTCAGCGGCGGATGCTTATTAAGCGGAACATTATTTCACAAGGCTCCTGTGGTTAAATGTCATCCTTGAGGGGGGCAAGGAGGGGAGGTGGAGAATATGTGCAAAAATGCATAGATCATGAGACTGTGTGAGTCGTGTTTTGATTTTCTTTGTTCTTCAATAACAGATTTATTACTCCATATTGCTCTGTTAAACTTGATGTATGTCATCCATTTTGGAGAAAGTGTGATGCGATATGCAAATTTTCATTTAAAGCATAAACCTATTGGTAGGTCAGTTTGATGGTTCTTCAGTCGATCAGTTACTTAGTTGGTTGGTTTGGTTAGCAAAGAAATTTACTTGCTCGTTTGTTAGTCAAGTTTGTTTTACTCTTTGGTTAGTTACTTGCTGAGGTAGTTGTTTAGTGGTTTATTATTTTCATTTGTTCATTGCTTAGTTTGCTAATTGGTGACAGCTATTGGCTGGTTGCTTCTTTATTTGTTCGACAGGGCTTTTTTTGTTTGGACCGTTGGTTAGTTGTTTGGGGGTTATTTAACAAGTCAGCCACTCTGGTAAGATTGTTGTTGTCTTATACATTCATTTTGGTAAGTTCATCAATCTGTTAGTTCCTTGATTGTTTCACTGATTGGTTCGGTGGTTCGGTGGGTGCATTTGTCAAGCTGTTAGTTGGATGTCCAATTAGTGTGTTTATTACCAGGTGATTTGGATTGGTTTGTTACTGTGTTACTCAAATGATCTAATTTCTTTCGTAGAGTGAATAAAACGATCAATCAATCTATCAATTTGTCTGTGTGTCTGTCTGTCTTGGTCAGTTTAATTGTTCCGTTAGCCCGTTATGAGTTTGGTTTGGTCTCTCTACTTTTTAATGTTTTATACACATTCTTTTACAAAATAAAGAAGTCTTTTATTTGCTACTTATATTTACATGTGTTTCTCTTCACTGATATGTAAATGTGACATTGTTTATCTTAGCACTTTCTTCAGTTGTTGTGCGGTTTGTTTTGAAAAGCCCGAAATAGCACAGGGGGAAGTCCTGCAGGTATTCATTATGTTGTGAATGCGCTTCACTCACCGTTCATCCATCTTTACCCACAATTCCGACCCATTTCTGGAGGCGGGCCACAACTCGCCACAATGCGACATTTTTTTTTGCCACACAAATCACCAGAGAGCCTCTTTGGAGGAAAACATCTACTTTTTAGCCTCACTGCTCGGCTCATTCATTCTGAAGGCAGAAGAGCTGGTCAATAAGCGAAGGCTTTAATTTTAAAAGCACATTTCTCTCTGAAATGTTTGTTTTTAATTCTTTAATAATAAAAAAAAAGTCTGAAAATCATTTGCCGGGCTATTAGGTGGTGCTATATCCTGTAACAGTCCAGATATTTTTGCCTAACAGGAACTGAACGCAACTCATTTCTCGCAGAAATCTTAGTCAATTATGTGGGTTTTTTTTCAAAAGTTGCTTCTGTGAAATGCAATGACAAAAATATTTAAGAAAATTGACTGACAAAACAGTAAGCCTTGTCCATTTGTCTTGTATTTGGACATGACTTGAGTCTTTTGTGTTGGGGTATTCATAACAGACATTCCTACCAAACTTTGTGTTGCTAAGTGAAATTGGCTTCAGAGTCTATAAAATATAAAATATTTGGCTGCCAGGATGGCCGAGTGGTCTAAGGCGCCGCGTTCAAGACCCAGTCTCCCCAGGAGGCCTTGGTTCGAATCTCGAATTTCCCCATTGTGGGACTAATAAAGGGCAAATTATTATTATTATTATTATTATTAAAACCTCAGTCTGTGTTGATTAGCCTGAAATGGAAGCTTCAAATCAAAATGGCCGTCTTACTGTGTCCTTTTAGGCATGGCTTTTTGGGACTTTTTTTTTTTACATTGACATGTCTTCCAAGTTTCCTGTTGCTAAAAGAAATTGATTTTGGGTGCTGAATTATGGACGCATTGGCTTCTAAACAATTGGCCTCAAAGGGCCGCTGACTTCCCATGTCGCCAAATGAACTAAACGAGCTGGTTTGCATTGACGTAAATGAACGTCAAGAATATCACAAACTTCTCAAGTAGGGTAACGGGATTGACTTTGAAGTCATCCAATGTTATGTAAGCGGCACGGCGCTGCGAGACTCAAGTACTGCTAACATCAAGCTACCACACACACACCACACGCACACAGACACAGGCTGCTTCTGCAAAAAGAAGCTCCAACTGCCGTCAGGTCTGAAAGTTGTCCCACTTGTAAACTCTATTTTTAGCCTAGCGATGTGCCGTTACGGCGTGTTTTTTTTTTTGTTGTTTTTTTTTTTGAGGGGGGTGAAAATATTCTTCCTCCATGCATGACATTTCTGTTCCGGCTTCCACTCCATCTCTATATCTCTAAAACAATAAAGACTAGACATTGTAATGTGACTCATTTAGCTTCTGGAAAACATGCATTGAACGGACTTCTTTCGAGAGGACGTGCTTCACGCCAAGCTTACGTCAGGTATGTAGAGCTTTAGGCCAAGCTAGTTTTCTGCAAGGCAAATAATTGTAATTAGTTTCAGGCCGAGATATTGTCGGACGTAGTTAATTTCAGGACTAGTTAGCTTCAGGCCTACTTGGTTAGCTGGAGGCCTGGTGAATATCCTTTTAATTAGCTTTGTGTGTAGTTAACTCACGGTCTAGCTAGTTAGCTTCATGTCCAATTAACTTCAGGTCTAGTTAGCTTCAGTTGTAGTTATTTTCCTCTCGCTATCATTCTGTTTTTCCGACATGTGCCAAGTGAGTAATTAAAGAAGATTGTGATTACGTTTCAAACGGCAAAACAAAGAAAATGAAACTGCCATTTCATCTATGTGGCTCTTATTTTCTTTTCTTCCCTGCAACACTTGAGAGCCTTTAATTTGGGAGCGGCACCGTTAGTATGGTTCTGAAATGGGCTTTTTTCCACCGGCGTAATTTCATTGGCTCATCTGCAATTGGCTGTGTGTCTGTTTCCATCAGCCTGCGAGCGGGCGGAAACAAAGCCATCTGATCAATGGCGACATGAGCGAGGAATTAAAAAGTGAGGATGGGGAATGGTGGCCATTTACCAGCGTTGACGCTCAGATTATGTTTTTGTGCTCACGTTTGTGTTTGAAATCGACACATTGACTAGAATAGCAGACGTGTAATATTATTTTAATAATAAGAAAAAATCAACACTTTTATTTAAATTAAAATGTATTCAGCTGATATTTTTGAGGTTGGGTTTATTCACAAAAAAATTCAAGAAGTTAACCCCAAAGCCTAATTTGAAACCTGAATCATTGGTTTAAAAAAAGATTTAAAGAATTAAAAAAAAAAAACGTTTTAAAGCCTAATTTGAAAGTAAAACTGACATTCTAACCTTATTAACATAATTAATAATTGTCATGTTATTACGACCAGCAAAAAACAATCGTGGAAAATATTAAGTCATGCCACCGTGTCTCACAGAATTTTGATGGCAAAATTGCATCACCTAAAAAATCAACGGTAGCACGTTTTTTTTTTTTCATTTCTTTTTTATTTTCACGTCTGGGTAGGGGGGGGCTCTTCCGCCTTTTCACTGCCAAACAAGCAGCAAATGTTGCTCTTGCAGGCAAAAGGCAATATGATGAAATCAAATGGGAAGCAGCGATCAATGTGTGTGTGCGCGTGTGCTCACACACCAGCTGTTGGAGGCAATGTGTGGCGGTAATGACTTTTTTTTTTTTTTCGCCGCACAAATAGAAAACACACACAAACACCCCCCGCAAAAAAACAAAAGCTTTTTTCCTGTTTCTTCATGTTCAGCGTTTGACTCATCACATTTTATTGTCCTTTGACGCAGAGGGACAATTAGAATTGTATGAAAAACATTAAAAAATAAATACATAAATAAATCATTAATTCTATGACCAAAAAACCCAAACATTTTTGAAAGTCAGAATTTCTTGAGAATTTTTTTTTTTTTTTTTTGGTAATTTTATAATGTAGCTCAATTGTAGAAAAGTTAAGTCTTTAAAATGGTAAAATTGTAAATTCTGTTTAAATAAAATGTCTTTTTAGAGAGAGAAAAAAGATCCTGTGAATAAAACTTGTTTTTTTTTCCAGGGATATAGTCATAATTTTCAGAAGATAATATTGGATCGCTCCAAGAAAAAGTCTTACATTTCATGGATTCTATTTAGGTTTTGGGTTTTTTTTGGTTTGTTTTTTAAGGTGGGGCTTGAACATCTCAATCTTTAGTAAATATTATGTTTGTGGTGGTTTTGTTGTGGTCACAATGAACAAAAGCGGCAGCGTTGCGTCACTCAAGGGCCGAGAATGAGGAGGAGAGAATTTCCTCTGCGGCAATAAACCTGAACTGGAGCGTCGTGGCCAATTTGAATGAAGGCGGCGGGATTGTAGAAATGTGCGCGCGGCTGATCGATATCTCATCAGTGCCCGTCCAAATCCAGACGCCGTTTCTGCAGTCTCCAACGGGTGCTTCTGTCATATTTCATAATGGCATTAACCTTCGGCTTCATCAAAACAAGTTGATTGTATTATTTTGCCATTTATGGTAGGGGATTAAAACTAATGAAGTTTTTGTCTATAGGTGATTTGTGATTCTTTTTTGTATATTAATTGAATGTAAATTTGTAATATACTGTAACGTCAATCTTTTATCGACTGTCATTTTTTTTTATGTTTAATTTTTTTCAGGATAAAAACTTTGTCGGAGGTTTAAATATAATTGTGCATTTTCAAGGAGAACGTTGTAATGCACCTAAAATGAGTTGCAGTATATTGGTTTTGAGTTAAAGGCAAGTCGGCTTTATTCAAAACGTGTTTCATCATGGATAAAGTTACGTAATGTCCTTCACATAGTTCCAAAACAACATTTGAATCAATTACATTTCCATAAAAAAAGTAATATAATTAAATATTTTAACATCCCTACTGGCGTTTGAACTTTTATATCTTGCTGCACTGGGATGGACCACTCGGCTTTTCGGGGGGCGTGGCTTAGCAAAAACAGCCGCAGACAGACGTTGCCAACTGCGTTACGGCGACAACCATCTGGTGGTCCGTCCATGTCATCTCCCGCCAAGCTTTTCCCCTAATGAGCGTCCGCGGAATAAACATGAGGCTGTGGCCCGGCACAGGTGGTCCGACGAGGAACCTGAGCTCGTTAGCTTCAATTTCTTCCCAACGTCATTCCTTGGGACGGCTTTCGTACAAATGTCGGAGTGGATTGTGGATTGTGCAACAGCTGGCCTATTGTTTGCCATCTTTATTGTTGACCCGATTGAAAAGAAACTTGTATGTCTGGAAAAGAAATTCAAAATTCTCAGCCGATTGTTTTGTCTTTGCGCTGTTCTGCCTTTGGAGAATGTTTATCACTCCAGTTGTGTTGAAAGCAATTGTTCCTGTCAATGGGTGGGAATTGAAAGCAGCAGAGGCCAGTCGAGTAGCCACTAAGTTTCAAGTAAGTCATCACTTATATGATAATAAATATTTTTTCACTGATCACCCTACAAAAGGTACATTATCTCTAAAAATGAACTGAACATTTACATACATTTGCACAGAGTCAGCCCTGCTACAAGTTGTTAATGATATCCTCCTGGCAAATGATACCGGAGACTATGTGTGTCTTGTTTTGTTGGCTCAAACTGCAGCCTTCGATACATAGGCCCGCAGTATTCTTCTGGTTCGTTTACAGCACCAGGTGGGCATTAGCGGTCGCCCTCTAGAGTGGTTTGGATCCTGGCAGGACTTTTTTTTGTGTTAGCCTAGTTTGCGCTGAGTCCTGCTCTGCACCCCTGTCATGTGGTGTTCAACAGGGTTCTGTTTTGGGACCCTTGCTGTTTCCATTGTATTTGCTGCCCATCGGATTCACCCTATGAAAATGTGGAATTTCCTTCCATTGCAATGCGGATGACAGTCAAATCCATATCCCACAGAGCAAAAAAAGACGTTTTCTCCTTAAGACCACTTTTGTCGTCTCGAGTTGGTCCAAAATGCTGCTGCTTGCCTCTGGAAGAGGGAGACCATATCTCCAATTCTGGCCTCTCTTTGCTGGCTACCAGTGCATTTTAGAGTTCATCTTAAGATACTTTTTTGATCCGAGATGATACTGTCACTCTTCTGCTGTTTTTTGGTGTCGACAGTATATGTGGTCGTATCATTAATTTGTGTTTTAATTTACTGTGTTCAATCGTTGTATTGCTATTTTATTTTATACTGTATGTAAAATTCTTTGTTACAGCTCCAGCTGTTGTGAACTGCGCCATATAAATAAAGTTGTTCTATATTGTTGAATTTTAGATTTAAAAAATGAACAAACCCAGAATTTTTCATGTAAAACAAATCATGAGGAAAAAATAAAACAAAAGGTACATTCGGTTTGAAAAAATAACTTCATAAATAGGATTTCTTTTATTATAGAAAAAAAAGTTGTGCATTGTTGTGCCAAGTTTAATCATGAAGGAAAATTGTGACTGAACAGTGGCTCCAATCTGATTGTTGTGGGTTTTTTTGTTTTTTTTTAAGTATTTTTGTTCTATGATTACAAGCTGCAGAATAAATTTCATCTGCAACACACACACACTTACACGTGCACACTCAGTAATTGTATGTGCACATACCTACACGCCGATGGTGTGCTCAACACGAAACGACCCGTAAATCATCCCGGGTTGCTCGAGGAAAAAATAAAACGATAGAAATCTAATCCTGGCTGTTTGGTGCACTGTTAGCCGTGTCTCATTTTGACGTTGCTCACATTAGCGCGACCCATCAATGTCAGGTAAGATCAATATCAAACAAGATCAATCAGGTTCCGCTTGGACGATTACTGCGAGTTGGAAGCGCTTCGGCAGCGTTTTGGTCCTTAAACGACGCGAAAACCTTGGCAATTCAAATTCAATGAATTTATTACAAATATACTTAATGTATGTTGATTAAGTCAGCATTTTGTTCCAGTAATAAAGTTGGAAAACTATATATTATTTTAGAATATAACACTCTAATGTATTTTTTTATTTGATTATATTTTTTATGAATGAGTTATTAGATTGTTGTATATTTGTCTATTTATTTTGAGTATTTTTTATGTGAAAACGTTTCCATTATTATTTCTAATATTAATCAAAGACCTTTTTTTTTTACATGAAATTGTGAAGTAGCATATAAAAGGTTGTGAAATGGTAATAAAGTTGTATTTTTATGAGGTAAAAGTTCAGAATAAAATTAGTAGTAATTTTACAAATAGATAGTTATATTTTTATCAAAAGGCAATTAAATTGTGATAATAATTTTCTTTTTACACTGAGGAAAAAATTGTGATATTTTGATTAATTAATTGAATAAGATACAAATCACAATTTTGCCCAGAATATAAAGTTAAATTCGAACATTTAATTTTTAAAAAGTAATTAACTTGATATGAGTTAATATTTAATTTTATGCAAAAATATATTTACTTCCAGGAAAAAAAGCAAATGTAATTTTAATTTTTATTGTTTTCATGTCATCCTTGTTCACAGTAGCGAAGCCTGAGGAATCTTTTGCTGATTAACTTAAAAAAAACACTCTTTAGCGTGGACTGTTAGCAATTTGGGCTAAACTCCACAAAGTTTGACTAACATCTACAATTAGTTAACTTGTGCACGCAAAGCAATTTAGCGTAGCCTTAGTAAGCTTTTGCTAAATGTCTTAAAAATATAAATATAAATAAATGAAAAATTAAATAAATATATAAATAGACATTTTTTAGCATGGACTATTAGCAATTGTTGGCTAAAACCGGTAAGGTTTAGCATAGACAGGGTTTTGCTATCATTTAACTCACTGCCAGCCCAGTTAAAATAAATGTACTTTTTGGCTTCTATACCAGTCAATGGCAGTGAATGAGTTAAAATTAGCTAACATTCAAGCCAACAAGTCAATTTAGCGTAGCTTTAGCGATTGTGACTGAAGTGGAATGGCAGCCGTGTTCAAATATGCATTAAAGTTAGACTCCAGTGTGAAAATCCGCCTGACATACGACGTGGCCACACGGCAACAAACGGTAGGGGACCGGTTGCGACTAAGTGATCTTGATTGAGCTGCCCGGCAGGCAGCCCGTCAATAATAATCCCGCCTCGGCCTCGCCCAAATGAGGCATGAGCTCTGAGTCAATGGGCGACGGAGATGAGAATCGACCAGAAATGTCCGTCGAATGGACCCTTGCCATGATCTCGTCTGTCAGGAGTTGGCAGCCGTGATGGACAACTTGAACCAAGAGTTCAATAAAAATCTGACATTTTGTAAACAGTTTGTGTTCTGAAGAAAAAGAGTAACAGCTCAGTTTATTAGAAAAAAAAACGGCATGTTTTGTCCTCTGAGTATGTGTAAATCCTTGAAGCGGTGACGCTGCTATTTCCGACAATACATTATAAATGTATTGACAAAATTAAGAAAAGAAAAAGTCTATTTTGTAGTCAATATGCAAGCAAAAAAAAAGGACTGTGATACATAAAAGATGTATTACCACAATTAAAAAAATAAAAATGAAGCTACATATATATGAAACATGCAAATATGACCTAAAAATAAAAGCTTTACACTTATGAAATATGCATTAGCGCAGTTTAAAGACATTTCGTAAACAATTACAGTTTTAGTTTAGAATTGCTCATCTGAACAAACTTCACATTTTACCCTCAAGTATGTATAAATGTGTCAAACGGTGGCACTACAATAAATTGTCGTATATAAAATGTAATAGATGTGTTATCTCAGTTTAGAAAAAGAAAAAGTCATTTTCGGCCAGGTAAAATAATAGCCCAGCTTTTCTGAATAAGGTACATCTTTTGCACTTTTCGATGCATGGAAATTTTCTGAGAAAACACATTGTTATTCAGTGCGATTCAGAAAGGTTGCATGAGCGCAATTCAGATAAAGTCAGATATTTCTTAAACATTGCGTGATTCACATAACAGCAATGCAAAACTATTTAGAACAAGCTGCACATTTTGTCCATTGAGTGCTGTGTCATTCATTAAGCGATAACATTGCCATGAACTGTGATGTAAATAAAAAAAAAAATAAAAAAATTCACAGAAACAAATTACCTTCCCACATTAGCGCAGTTTGTAATTGCGTTGAATTAAAAAGCAATTAGCTACCACCAGGACCGACAACGTTGTTGGCTGTCGTACAACCCGTGACGGCAAAGCGAGGAAATGAAACTCAGCGCTTGACCTTTGGAGTATTTTGACCTGACTTGAACTGCGTGCTGGAGCTGTACGGCTAATAAGGCTTTTACGATTCACGGTGTGTAAAAAAAAGAAGGCCACTGTGATTACACTCAGGCTGCCAGCCGGAACATTCCGGCTCACACTTTGCGTCAACTGGGTACGTTCCCGGGAGAGAAGCGTGAATAATGAATTTTTTTTCCTCGCGCCGAGAAGGTGATTCAATAACCACGATGATCCTCTCAACTTTCGGGAAAGTTAAGAAAGGATATGGTGTGTGAAGTGGGGCTCGGCTGGTGACAAAAAATGCCTCTTCTCAGAAACTCCCCCCCCCCCCCCCCCCTCTCCCCAGCCCCACCAAAAGACGTGAAATCTCCCGGCCGTGCTTCCACACCGTTTCTGGGTCACGAGGCATTTTTGATGTGCCGTAACATTTCTCCCTGTCAAATAAAGAAATGCGGCGCGCGCACACCGTTAGGGAGCCTGCTGTTCATCTGTTATGCCGCCAAGCACGACACGACGGTCTACCAGGGGGTGTGCCAGATTAATAAAAATCTGTGAAAGTGCTCTGATATCATAATTGTTTAGTGTCTCGAGAGCAGCCTTTCCCAAACCTGTTTATTGCAAACACAGCCCCTTCGACATATCGACACACCCCTGAGGGTGCACAAGATTTAAACAGCAATAGCAATCTCATCTACTGTAATAATTGCGTCTGCAGAACGTTTAAGGCCCCTTTAACATCATGACAAAGTTGGTGCACCTCTTCTTGGATCTTTCACTACTAGAGCACCTTTCCACCTCAAAGCAACCACACACACCCTCAAACAAATATTTGACGAAATGAAGGAATCCTGTTTAATGATGGGGGTGCGCAACATTTAAAAATGTAATGGAGCTCTGATATAATAATCACTGTGTTTATAAAGCAGCCTTTCTGCAAATTTTAACCCCGTTTAACATCCTGACATAATTGGCGCACACCCTATAGTATGCACTCAGCCTAAAAAAAAAAATTTTAAAAAAAGAAAATGAGTCATTTTTACCGATAGGGGTGCGCTAGAGTTAAAATATAACCTCGGTGCAATAACTATGGTTGATTCTTCAGCAGCCATTCCCCAAATGTTTTAATCCACACACACCCTCTGAAAAAGTTGGTGCACCCCCTTTACCCGTGTACACCCAAAAATAAGAAACAAAGACAGGAAACAATGTCAAACTTGATCAACAATATATTTTTTTATAATGGCAGGTATTCCCAAAACTGCTGTATGCGCACTTTTAGGGGTGCGCCACATTGGGAAATATCATGTGGTGACGCAAGAATACATTCTTTCAGATTAATTTACATGACGTGATGACTTTACTAGCGATCAATGACTTTGGGGTTCGTTTGAGAGTCGAGGGGATGCACCAACCACCAACTCTATCCACATTTCAAAATGGGTGCGCTGCTTAAAACGTTATCAGAAATGTCCATATATGTGTATATATATATATATATATTCACAGTATTTATATTTTGGGAAAAAAATCTCTCCTGGTGAGAAAAATGTATCCCCTAGAGGGTGCACTACAGATTTCATAATCCCAGCCCTGGGAAGCGTCCCCTCTTTGAGCACTAATGAGCATCCATATCATGTAGCATCCGAGTGATGCTCGCCTAATGGAACATTAAGTCTCATCAAAGGGTTGTTGGTAGGGGAGGGCGAGTGGTAGAGGGTGGTGCTTTAATGAACAACGCTGCTGCTTTTAATGACCTGCGTGATGCATTGCACACACACACTGCGTTATCTTGACGGCGAGGAAGTGCACACACAGCACTGTTGCTTCTTATCAATCCTCAGCCGCATTGCAAAAAAAAAAAAAAATGCATCTGTTCAGTGGAAGCAGATAAGGTAAAGCTGGATTACCCTCGGGATTCCCACTGAGTACCTTCCCGGGGGGGTGTACTTCCAGGAGATGGACGGAAATACACACAAATTTTACATGCTGTGGAAAAAGGGATGATACCGCTTCAGAAGTGAAAAGTTTCCAATTTGACTTTGTACACATATTGTGTCAGTGCCGTTTAGACAGTGCAGCAACATGTAAAAAAGAAAAAAACAGTAGAATTAGAAAGATTTTCCAAGCAGTATAAAAGGGATTTGTGTTTGCGCGAGGCCACTGACAGCTGCAGACTCAAACAATACGGGAATGCTCGTTGTCGCAGCTTCAAAGTGAGAACATTCCGATTTATACACAACGGCATCCCAGAATAAAAGGATGTCACAGGCACTGCTTTCTCATACTTCCTCCGTTTATGCGTAAGAGCAACACGATAAAACTTTGGCTTCCATCCCTCCATCCCATGTACCCCTAAAGCCGCTAATCACATTTTCCTTCCTTCTTCAGAACCTCCCCAAGCAGCCATGCGCCAGAATGCACCCTGGGAAAACTACTGACAGGGTCCAAGCACCAAGGGGCGTACACGGGTAGTAAGGAGGCGGAGATAAACACAATCCGGAGAAGCGAGGGGAATACGAAGCATCTCGGATTATGTTGAGCCTTCATTGAGACGAGCCCGTGTAAAAAGCTGACACACTCCGGATAACATAGTTGTTGTTTTTTGGGGCTGGCGAGCATGTTGCATTCGGCATGGTGGGATGCTGCAATGTAATCTAGCAACATGAAATTTGCTCGGCATGTTGTCTCATAAGCAGACCCACAAAAAAAAAAAAACTCTAAAAAGCCATTCCTAAAAGCACACAGGATAATTTTCCAGGGGCCCAGGAAAGACTAACTCCTCTTGGAGAGGTTTTGAATGTTCAGCAACCAAAGCAGCTTTTGATTTGCTGCAAGAAATTTGGTGGGCTTCATCAGCAAATCCACAAAAAAGTCACCCAGGAAGTCAGATATTTAGGTTTGAAGCAGCCATTTTCGGCGTTATTTGCACTAACTCCTCCGAAAAAATGCAGCTCCGGAAGCCAATTCCACTTGGCTACAAGAAAATTGGCAGGCATATCAATTGTAAATAAACCGACAAAAAAGTCTCAAAAAGTCATGCCCGAAAACACACCAGAAATCAGCTGTCCTTGGCTCTTCCAAATGACCAACTACTCCTCGAGAGTTTTTGAAATCTCAGCCCCCAGATACGGTTTAATGTAGGTATGACAAATTTGGTAAGCATGTCTCTCATAAATAAAACAGCCAAAGAAATCTCAAGAAACTGTGGCTGAAATCAAACAAGTCAGCACTTTTGGTTTCAAGCGATCATTACGCGGTAATTTAATTTTTGGCAGAAAATTTGATGGCCATATCTATCACAAGCAGACCCACAAAACGCCAAATTCTTAATGAGTAAACTCCACAGGGTCCGACCTTAAGGAGACTTTAGCCTCACTGACTGAGATGGCATGAGAGTGGGCAGCCCAGAGGGGGCGCCGGTCTGGTTAGGACAAAAAACAACACGGGCATATTCTCGACATTTTTTATAGTTGTGATTCAATGCAAGTATGATAGTTTTAAATCAGTGACTAGATTCAATTATTTTCCATGGTTCGTATTGTATATTTGCCACTTAAAAAAATCTGCATGGTTTTGCAAAGTTCCAACTTGATTCAAGAAATATATTGGCTTGTGCTAGAATGGTAAAATCAATTTCGGTTGACCATCAAGGGTACAGAGTTGGAAAGTTACAGTTTTGAATTTTGAAAGCATTTTACTGAATCGATTAGGATCATTTTCCATGGTTCTGATTCAATTCTAAAATGATATTTGGCCCGCCGGGACCGACATGATGGAATTCAGTCAGCGTGAAACAATACAGATGTGTATAGTATTGTTTTCTGAGGTGCTGATTAGATCACAAAATTATATTTGGCCAATTTAGAATGAGACAGTATGATTTGATTCAATATCAATAAAACGCTACAATCTCTTTTCCATGGGCTTTTTTTTGGCTTCATCCAGATTTGAATCAAAGACCAGACATTATCGATTCACAAACGACATTTGACTGTTTTTGAAGGGCGGGGGTAGTCTTTCTCTGCAAAATGAGCATTTTCTTTTCTTTTTTAAAACAGCGTAAATGTTTGTATCGGCCGTCATTGGCTGGCGCAGGTGTACCTAATTAAGTGCCTGCGTGAGTGTACAAGTGACACGGCGCGTGACGTATTGGTGGGAAGACGCAAACAATGCGTAAAAAGAGGTGGAGAGGCTAAAGAGAGATAGCGACGACGGGAAAGGAGTTGCTCCACGCACACGCTTCATTGCGCGGCGTGTACGTGGGTGCTGCGAGCGTCCCCCCGGAGGGGCGGTGGGAGTGGGAAAGAAGGAAAGAAAGGAAGAGCGAGTGCGCGCGCGAACAACAAGTGGCTCCCCCGCCACGCACAACCACGCTGCCGCAGCATGTGCGCGCACCCGCGCGCACCCTGGACTTTTTGAGCTGTGTGTATTTTGATTATTCCAATCCTTTTCAATGAATGCCAGTGAGCGAGGCAAGATTTTGCCTCCACCCCGCTCCATGGACTCGCTGCTGATGCCGCTGCTGCCGCTGCTGCTGCTGCGCTCCGCCGGTGGCCGTCGAGGCGAGCCTGGTTCCCGTCGCTAGATTTCCACCCTTACTTCCCCTTCCCTCATTCCCCCTGGAACCTACGGGAAGAGGGTCGCAGCCATGCCGATGCACCCGGTCACCTCCACGCTCATGTACCGGGGGATGTGCACCATCCCGGATATCCTCTCCTACAGCGCCCCGGTCAACCTGCCCGAAGACGAGGTGGAAGGTGAGACAACACACACACATACACGCACCCGTTGCAGGAGCAAGGTGATGGTCCAAGACATAACATTAGGTACACCTCTATTTATGCACCGAATGTTTTTTCTCTCAGTGCTGTTCTGAATATTTTTGAACCTCTGTAGCTTTCAGATTTAAAAATAATCCACATAACGGCTAATTAAGCAACTGTGAACTACAATTTTTGATACTCATAATTTGTAAGACCAATTTGTTTTTATGGGTTTAAAGTACATTATAAAGGCCTCTACACACCAATCCGACGTCGACCCATAAGTCGGCACGTCGGACCGGCAAAAGACAGAAGAACACGCTGCAAAAGCCGACGGAGACGCCAACTACTCTAGGCCGCCTGCGCACGCGTGAGAAGTAGTACCCCTCCGTGCCATCGGCGGCGATAGTCACTGTGTAGCCTTTCGTGAATGAGCGTGACTAATTTGTCTTCCTCTCGACTGTCGAGCCAGCCGTTATGTCCACAGAGGAGATGTGAAAAATGAGCAAAATTGATTCAGTTGTTGAGGAATAGCTTAAATTTTCATCGTTTCTCCCCCTTGTCACTTCCATGCTTGTTCAGTGCACTGATTCGCTAGTTGGCAGCCAATGACAGCCTTAGCCGATTGTAAATGTTTTATCGGACAAACACGCCCGCCCAGACGCTCCAACGACTCTGACTTTCCAACATGGCTTGCTACGCTAAACAAACACCGGGTACCAACTTTCCGTCAACAGTCGTTTGAAAGTTCACAAAACATTGATGCTAATTCCTATTTTGTCATCTGTGGTGCTTCGCGATATATGTTTGCATTAAGCCAGCTGTATTGATATGTTCTGGTTGGGCATTTTGTTGTTTGCTCAAATATGCAATGTGGAATTTTTATTTTATTATTATTTTTTTTTCATATGTCACTTTGACAGTAAACTTCAACTAAGAGTGCCAAATATCAGTCTTGAAGCAAGCCCACTCAAAATAGTCTCCAAATAAGACTGACAGCTAAAGAACCCATTGTAAAGTGTACGAGAAAAAAGTTTAAATGTGTTAAAGCTATTGGGAGGTGGAAAACTTTTTATTTAAGAAGTCGGTTCCTCTGTTTATGCATGTGCTTCTGATGAGGTCCAAACAATGCTGGTATTAAGTCGTGTTTTGCAAACCGTTTCTTATGGGACTCCCCCAAATCAAATTGGCAAAAATAAAATTGATACACAGGTTTACGATGTATCTACTGACATTTATTGGAAGAACATTTACTTGTTCTTCCTGTCATTATATGTTGCTGGCATAGAGAGTACAATTGCATCATTTGTAGTAAATAAAAAAATACATAAGGAAATTGGATAATTTGAGGTTGAGAATCCAGGGGACTATAAATAAAAACATGTTTTATTCATGGCTACATTTTTGGCCCTTCAATGACACCGTACAAAGTGTAAAACAACCAACAGAGTGATCACCATAATGTGCATGTGTCTTACTCTACAAAGACCAACTCCTGTGAGTTTTTAAAAATTCAGCTCGGAGGAGCCAGTTTCTTTTAGTTACAAGACTTTTGGTTGGCGTGTTGCTCATGAGTAGACCCACAAAAAAAAGTCTCAAGAGCTATGCCCGTATAAAAACTCAAGTCAGCCATTTGCAGTCTTCTTTAATGATTATCTCCAAGGGTCCTTTATAATATATAAACCTGACCAAGACGGTTATTGAAAAGCCATAAGAAACTTGGTTGATGTGTCTCTCAAGAGACCCACAAAAAATCTCATTAAGCTCTGCCCAAAAAGAAGAAGAAAATCCGCCATTTTGGTTTGAAGCAACCCATTTTACGGTCATATCCAGTTGGCCTTCTGTACAAAACAACATGAAATTTGGTTGGTATAACCGTCATAAGGAAAATATATAATGACTGACAGAGGGTGGTGTCATGGAAGAATCTTGCCAAGGGCGTCACATTAGCTTGGGCTGGTCCTGCTTAGCATCACTGGGCAACAACACAATTCGATTGCTATTGTTGTACTTCTCTAAACAGCCAAAAGGGGGCATATTTTCATCTTGGCTTGACTATGATATCATGATCACTAACCTACACTACGGCAGTCTTGTTTTCATTCACCCATCAGCAGTTCCGAGCAAATTCCGTAGCAATTTGTCATTACTCTATGAAATCATCATTAGCTTAGCCTCGCTATATGTTTTTTTAATTGTTGTGTGAATGTAGCTCTGCGCAAACGTGTTATTTTGAGTATTTCACCGGTCTTGTGGTAGCCTCTGTTCTCACCGTGGATAGTAGAGTTGAGTTCCAATAAACTGTTATTGCAACGATACATTTGTAGTCTGCTCCTAAAAGCCAGACTCCATCTGGACCTTTTGTGGCAGTCACTATGGTGCCACTTATTGCAGCATCGGGATGCTTGGCACTAATGCACATTTAACAGCGGCGACTTTAGTGATCCCCGGCGAGCAAGCTCTGAGCTTCACGTGCTTCTTTTGTCGGCTGGTTAGCGCAAGTGATGGCACACAAGAACCTTGTTGACTTTTTAAGGGCAGACCTCCTCCAACGCCCAATTTGTCATTCGGCATATGAACCTTCAAGCGACTTTATGCTGCCAGACAGATTCCATGTGGCACAACCGTTGTATTTGGGCACATTTTTTGGGTCAAATTTTGCAGTTTTGTGACTGCCTGTTGCTATTTGTTGCCCACATGAAATGCCCGTCCACTTGTTGCTAGGCAGAATTTGCAGGACACACTTATTGGTCAGGTATGCGTCTTTGCGAGCACTTGTTGCTGGGAAAATATTGGGGCACGTTAATTGGAATTTTAGTTGTCACTTGTTACTAGACAGATGTACCGTAGTTGGACATGATCGCTGATCATTTGATGTATTTTCACAACACTTGTTGCTTGGCAGTATTCATTAGTCACAATTATAAACATGTAGTTCTGCGACCACCTGAATTTCCATCGCACAATTGAAGGTCACCTGACACAATTGCACAACAAGTAACACCACTGCTTATTAGGAATGGCAAGTTGTGATTTGTGATTCACAAATAAACACTAAAATAATGTTTGGCTTTTATTCAGATAGCCCAATAAAAGCAAAGTCAGACGTGCACTTCCTCCTTTGTGACTAGTTTTACGCTGCCAATCAATCGACAGTGTGACAGCCTGAATTGACGCGCGTCTGGCATCTCGTTTTCCCGCCATCACCACCCTCTTCCCCGGGCCGGGGGGGCATGTCAAGAAATAGAATTGCGCATTAGTGACCGCCGGTGTGCGCGCGTGCGCGTGTGTGCATTTGTTTATGAGCGTGCATATTTGGCGCGAATGGCCGCCTAAGTGGTTGATTTTCAATTTCGAGTGCTGTCATACTTGTGCAATGACATAGCCATAAATGTGTGCGCGTGTGTGTGCGCATGCTCGGTTGGCAAGGACTAGATTTCAATGACCGCTGCTCCCGTACTTGTCCAGCGAGGTGGCCGTTCAAGTGTGGGCATACAAGTGTGTGCGCGCGCGTGTGCGCGTGCTCAACTGACACACGTGGCAGCACAAGGAGTTGATTTTCAATCAATGGTGCCCCCATACCCCGCCTGTGCAGTGACATTCCTACAATCGGTATACTATTTTCCGAACAGTCGATATGAGTGCTTGTGTTTGTGTGCGCGTGTTCTCGTGGAGGGGGCGGTAGTGCCTTCCTTAATGGACCATGATCGGTGTGATGAAAAAAATAATAAAATGGAAGCGGACTCCATATTCTCCATTTCACCTCCTACACTTGAGGGATGAAAGAACATAGATGGTCAAATTACTGGAGCTGGATATAGATAGCAACACACGCGCGCACACAGCAGGTAGAATAAAGTGGGTTGCCCATTTCCATGCTGCCTAACAGCAGCCCTGCGATGTCAATATGAGTCCCGGTGCTCATCTTAAAGTCTTTGTGTGTACGTGCGTGTGCGTGTGCGTGTGTAAATGTACGTCAGAAAACATCCTATACACACAAGCGCACTCGAACACACACAAAGGTAGGAGCATCCAGAACAATACAATTTAATACAACTTGATTTATATAGCGCATTTTCCCACATTCCCAAAACATGCATGGCAGGTTGATCGGGCACTCTAAATTGTCCCGAGGTGTAAGTGTGAGTGGATGGTTGTTTGTCTTTGTGTGACCTGCGATTGCCTGGCAACCAGTCAGGGTGTACCCCGCCAGCTGCCCGATGACAGCTGGAACAGACACTTGTGAGGAGAAGCGGCTCAGATAATGGATGGACAAAAACGCACTTGTCTTGGATGTTTTGTTTTATTGAAGACTCTCAAATCGTAGGTTTAATGGATGAAGACTCAGGTGTCTTTAGTTTATTTGGCCAAAGTACATTCCAGATAATATATGCACATAAAATATTCAGTAGAATAGAAATAAAAGGCCAAAAGGAGTAGGCTGAAGCAAACGCTTGTGAATGCCTACTCCACCACACATAACACATTATATCAGTGGTATCCAAACTTCCTCATGCATATTTACATGAAAAACAAAAATATTGCATGCAGTACAAATAAAAATAAGATTCATCCCTGTAGTACAGATGTTATCTGCTCAAGCTTGCAAACTGTAACTCAAATTGCTGCGACAATTTAACCAGGAGAAACCCAAAGTTATTCATTATATATCTTTGGCAACGTTCTCTCGACATTGTACGGAGTGAGAAGTGACATGGGGACAAAAGAAAAAATGAAATGTTTTTCATCCTAATGAGAACGTTTCTCATGCTACCAAGAAAGTTTCTCGTTAGAAGGCAATCCATCCTCCAGCCGCTACGAGGCAGTGTTGCTGTCTCCATTCAACAGGAATGGGCTAATTTCCATTCTTATAGTTAAAGAATTGAAAATTGAAATTTTGTTTCCCCGGGTTGTGTTCAATAAACACATGATAAAAGATTAGATGGATGCTCGTTTTTCAATTTCGAATTCATGAAGAAAAACGTCTCGTCCCGTTCAATGGAGATAGTAACGCTGCCTCCTTGTGGACGGAGGAGGCATGGCCTTTCAAGTCAGTCATGATAAAAACACACACCATTAAAAATACATGTGGAAATCACAAATGAGACATTGGCAGCAGAGGAGTACTCTTTCCTCAAAACAAGGACGCAACAGCGCTCACCCTACTTTCTCATTCGAAAATTAGAAAAAAAATTTCTCCATGTCATTCTGGTGCTCTGTCAGATTGTCTCCTGAGTTTTTTTTCCAACTCTTGCAAAAGGACACCTCAGACGCTGCATCCAAAACAGTCGCACTGCATTTCTGCCGGAGATTTGTCGACATGACGGCTCGCTAGCGCCGCCTCTTGTCGCCGCCTTTCCGCGGGCTGACTCGCCCGTCTTTGATGTCGGTGCTCCACTCCTACTGCAGCGCAAACGTTGACTCATTCTGGCTTTGGCCGTGAGGTGGAGGGAAACACGGCAGTGTGAATGCAAATGAAGGCTATTTAAAGCGTGAAAAAGTGGAAAAGGCTGCTGTAACGCTGCGCTCACCAGCCTGCTGGCCCGTTTAAAAGTTGCTCACCAGTATCGGGATATTGTGATTTCCTAGGAATGTTGTGGAAGTAACGCTTTGCTAATATGTTGAATTATTAAACCAGTGCAACCTACCTTTTTAAATCATTCTTGATCATTCAACATAAGTAGGATTCATTGTTCGTAGTAAAATATAATTAAAGGTCATTTCAGCACGTTTGCCCTTTGCCTTGATGAGCCGGGAAGAAGTAGCTCTCAATTTGTAAAAGGTTGGCAAATCCTGATTTAAAGGTGATGCAAAGCGTGTGGCAACTCTCGGGGGTGACATTGTATAACGTGTGGTGTTGAATATGTAAAGAGTAAACAATGGCGTAACGCTTGCGCCCACACTCTGAGTGACCTTTCGATCAATAACTTTAATAAATGTAATATTCGGCCGTCATGTATTTATTTGAGTTCACAGTCATAACGGCTTTTGAAGGAGACCAAAACTACAAAGTGGCCTGTGACAAAAATGACTTTCACACCCCTGGTGTAAAAGCTGGCGTGAAGGTTGGTGTGTCCTCTTTGCCGGTCCCATCATGACCAATTATGTCTCATTTTTGCCGTGATGTCCACCATCACGTCTCATCATGCCCCCGTCGCGTTCCATTTGGTCAAAATAGTGTCCCTGTTCCACCTGCACCAAAAGGCAGAATATCTCAAGTTCTGTCGAAACACAAAATGTGGAAGAACACTACCATTTGAAAGGGGGCAAGTAATGCCTTCAAAGTTTTCTTGACATATCACCCCGTGATGAGACAATGACCCCAAATCGGGTTTTGGTTTCCCATGCTTTGAAATGATGGTCTGAGAAGTGGACAAAAAAAAAATCCCTTCTCTCCTCTTGCCGCATGAGGCGGCGTGGAAAAGCTCAACTTGACACGAGCAAGACGAGAAGGTGACGATGAGGCGCTCGGCGTGGGGGCCAAGAGTGACCTGTGCAGTGCTGAAGCCCTCATCTAACATTGTCAAGCTCATTTGTCACCCACGAAAAAGACAGCACGCACAATGACTTCCCGAAATGGTCGTTGACGTTTCGTTGACGGTTAGATGGCCATTTCACTTTCCTAATACACAAACGGCCTGTAACATTTCTGAAACTACTTTTACAAAACTACATCGTCTCTGATGGAAGAAATAGTCATTTGATGGTTTTGTTGGAGTCTAAATTGTTTTTTTTAATTATCTTACAAACATGTACAAGTGTTTGGGTGAAGACGCTAAATTCTGTTTTCTTTGACGTTTGTATGAAGTCAGGTGAGGTTCATTGAATAGAGACTCAATTGTAAAGAAATATTAATAGCAAATAAAGCCAGTAGTGGCTCTCAGGTGTGCAGACTTGGATCAATTCTCATTTGATGTTTAAGAAAATAGTTTTCTCTGAAGTTGCTAAATTGTCTCTTTATAAAACCGAGTTCTTTGCGCTTTGAAATTGTCGTTGATACTTGCAAAAAAAAAAAAACATTGCTTAACTCATTCACTCACAGCCGAGTAAAAAAAAAAAAAAAAAGGATCTTTGACGTCTTTAGTCGTCAATGGCAGTAAATGAGTTAATTGTCTTTGACTTAATGCATTGTTGACAGTTTATTAGCCTTTAATGTTTACAGAATCAAATATGTTATGTTGGATGAAGACACTTTGATGTTCAGATAAAATATTTATGCCCTGATGACTTCAACAAACGTTTGTTGAAGACAATCTTATCTTTAATGTCAAGTACGTCCCCCAAATTGTCTTTGACAATTACAAAAATAAAGATTGGCTACCGAGACATATTTTTTTTTCGCTTTGATGTTTAAGAAAATCTCTCCATCATCTCTTGACAACACATCCGCCGTAATGCCTGCGCAAAACGTCAAACCGGAGGAGGTTGCAGCGGTTGTCAGATGGGCGCTAATGATTGACGGCTTTTTTATCTGAGGTGTCGTTTCATGATGAAATCTGGCAGCTGTGTGGAGAGAAACTGCAACAAAAAAAAATCAATGACATCGAGACAGAGGCTGAGAAATGAGCAGGGAAATCTCCGTCCGACCTTTTAGTCGACTTCAATGGGTGAAGGTGGAGGAAGATTGACGAGCGCAAAGTTGGCAGCCGGACGGATTTTGTGGTGCTTTTCCTGACTTACGTTAGTGTTGTTCAACACAAATTGTCTTTGATGTTTACAAAAAAAAGCTTTGGTTTGTTTCCTTTAAGACTCTAAATTGTATTTGTTCTTTACCAAAACTTTCATTGTCCATTGTAGATGTGCTTGTCATATTTTAGTTGAGAAAAAAAACTAAAGGTCCTACTAAATTTTCTTAAAATGACAATTTATCTGTAATCAAAGTCTGCCTTTGATGTTTGAGAAAAAGTTTTTTTTTGTGTGTGTGTAAATAAAGGCAATTAGTCCTGAACAAACCGAATGGTTGTGTGGAAATAAGAATTTTTTTTTTTTTTTATGGTGGAAGGTAGTTATTAACCCACAATGCAACTGTGAAAATAGACACTGGAATTAAGAAAACAAATAAATCTTGGGGTCTGGCCTGATGCATTGGCCTCTCCTCTTGATGTGAGACCTCTGCGTGAGCGGTACTACGTGACTGCTTTGAAGAAAAAAAAAAAATCTTTAGTCGGCTACGTTTGGATATTAGCATAGCACGCCGCTAACAAGCCTCAGGAGGATTGCCTCACACTGGCGTAAAAACGCTCCATTCGCAAATTTACACCACTCGAACCTCAACTGGTGAGAAAAAAAAAAGGCAAACAAGAAAAGACAATTTAGGCAATTTAGAGTCTTCAATTAACCGTACATGAATATTTTATTCCACATCAATGACAATGCAATATTGTCATAATCTAACAAACACTCCAGATTTAAGAACAGTCTCAAAAATAAGATTTGCCACACCGCTCGTAAAACAACCATGGCCGCATGGAAATCAAAGACATGCAAATGAAAACCAAAAACAAGATTTCATCCTTGCGATCCGATCGTCCATTTCGATGATGAAAAGCTTGCTTTCCTGTAAAAGTTAAAGTGGTTCCATTCTGGCTTAGGGTTTCAGAGTACGGCTGTAAATCGTTTAAAGTTTCAAACTAGGCATTTGAGTCAGGTTTAGATTTCAAAGTAAGGTTTTAATGCACAATCACGGTTTAAAAATAAGACAAGGTTAGGTTTCACATTAGGGTTTTAAGTCAGGGTTATACATTTGAACATCAAGAAAAAATGTTTTCAAATGGTTTCAAGTAGGTTTTTCATATAATGTTTCGGGTTTCCAAGTAAGGTTTTCAAATTTGAGTTGGGATAATTAAATTGGGATAATGTTTCAGAGCACGAATTAGGGCTAGGGTTTAGAAGCAGGGTTTCAAGCGAGGATTAGGAATACAAAGTAGGGCTTAAAACTAGGGGTAGGGTTTAAAAGCGTGCTTTCAAACTAAGGTTGGGTTTGAAGTAGGGTTTCAAACTAGGGTTAGGATTTTAAACTAGGGATAGGGTTGCAAAAATGATTTAAAACTAGGGTTAGGGTTTCAAAGTAAGTTTATAAAACGAGGGGTCGGGTTCCAAACTAGGGTTAGAGTTTGAAGTAGGGTTTCAAATAAGGGTTTCAAACGGGTTAAGGTTGGTAGTAAGGTTTCAATCTAGGGTTAGAGTTTGAAGTAGAGTTTCAAACTAGGGTTAGGGTTTCAATGTAAGTTTTATAACTATGTTTAGGGTTTTGAAATAGGGATTCAAACTAGGGTTAGGGTTTTTAACCAGAGTTAGGGTTTTAAAGTTGCTTTTCAAATCCGGGTTAGGGTCTGAAATTAAAGATTCATCGTAAGGATAGGGTTTTAAATTGGTGTTAGTCTTTCAAAATAGGGTTCCAAACTTTGGTTTAATGTTTGGTTTCGAGTTTTAATGTCTGCTGTTGAAATAGGATTTCTGATTTGGGTTAGGGTTTCAAATTCATAATTCAAAGTATGATTTGGGTTTCAAAGTATGGGTCAGGGTATCAAATTGATGTCTTAAGACAGGGTTTAGGTCTCAAACTAAGCTTGACATGATGAATGTATCACCAGTTCATCCTTGCATGTGTGTGCGTGTGTGCATGTAGAGATCCGCGAGGCGTTCAAAGTGTTTGACCGCGACGGCAACGGCTTCATCTCCAAGCAGGAGCTGGGCATGGCCATGCGCTCCCTCGGATACATGCCCAACGAGGTCGAGCTCGAGGTCATCATTCAGCGCCTCGACATGGACGGTGACGCACGCACACGCTCACAAACACACACAGATTGTAAGTTTTGTAAGTTTGGTTGTGTTGTTGGTCAGGCGACGGCCAGGTGGACTTTGAGGAGTTTGTCACGCTGCTCGGCCCCAAGTTAACAGCAGCCGCCATGCCCGACAAGTTCAACGGAACCGACTTTGACTCTGTTTTCTGGAAGGTAAACTACATTTGCAAATGTCTTTTCTTCCCCTTGGGAAAAAGCAACCTCCCACAAAAACAATTTTGGTAAAACTGGATTTTTTTTGTTGTTTGTTTTTTAAACGTAACCGTGGAGTAAACATTTTTGACTAGCAAATAGGTTCAAACATACTTGCAAGTACATTTGAACATACTCACAAATTTGGTAGGTTCGAACTTGTGGGCTAACGTTGCAATTTTTTCCCACAATGCCATGGAGTATTGACATGCAAAAATGTGATTAAAAAAACTTTTAAAAACGCGTACGGATCTTTTTAAGACAAGGTGGTTTTATCTCGGTACGATTGGGACTTGTTTTTTTTTTTTTGTTTTTTTTTTTGGCGGGTCAGTGCGACATGCAAAAGCTGACGGTGGAGGAACTGAAGCGTCTGCTGTACGACACCTTCTGTGACCACCTGTCCATGAAGGACATCGAGAACATCATCATGACCGAGGAGAACCACATTGAGAACCCAGAGGACTGCCAGGTGGATATCGACAGTAAGGAACGACTCTTCCTGCCGCCGTCGGCGCCTTGCAAAAAATTCAACTCACTGCTGAGGAATTGAAAGGGAAAAAAATTTTTTTTTTCTCCACTATATCTTTGTTTTCATGAAAACATACGAGTTTTCCGCTGGGAAAAAGTAAGACTTTATGAATTTTCACCCTAATCACACATTGTTTTTCATAGATAGAAAATTGGTTCACAAAAACTCTGAGTGTGTACTTTAATGGTGACCCTTTAATTTAAAAAAAAAAAAAAATTCCCATCGTAATAAATCACTAAAATATTTTTTTCACAATGAAGACAGCGGACTACTTAGACAACTTTGACCTATGAAAACCAAAAAGGGTTCACATTACAAAAAACTTTGTTCCTTTTACAGACAGCTTTTTAGGATTTTTTTCCCTCGAAAAGACCATATTTTACAAAAAACATTTTAATAAGCAAAATCAAAAATGATGAAAAGATAACTTTTCAGGGAAACGTTGATTTTCTGAAACAATTTTTTCCACACAAAAAAATGTACTTTTTTTCAACAGAAAATTCTATTTTAATGGTTAAAATACTAGATTAACAGAATGTTCTTTTCACAAAAAACAGAAAGACATACGTTTTGCAACGAAAAAAATGTAAATTTTCATTATTTTTCTTCTCACTAAATTTGCGACTTTGCAAAACAAAAAAAATAATTATTATGAAGCATTTTGAAATTAAAATTGAAGAGAAAAACCGTGAAAAAATGCCTCTATTAAGAAAATAACATTGACCTTTTTTCATCCACAAACTTTTTGACTTCCAAAAACAATTTTATCACGTTAAGATGAACTTTTTGGGGCATTAATTGTTGCTCTTTGTGGCGTTTGCGGTACAAAGGTTCCAGCCCGACGCAGCAGGTCAAGCAGACGTGCGTGCGCAAGAGCCTGATCTGCGCCTTCGCCATCGCCTTCATCATCAGCGTCATGCTGATTGCCGCCAACCAGGTGCTGCGCAGCGGCATGAAATAGTCGACAAACTGCAAGACCTAACGGACAACAAAAAACTACTCAGACGTTTTTTCTAAGGAGTTGGTGTACAAATTGACCCATGATGGACCACATATCGCTCCAACACGTAGTCATCGTGCGAGTCGTGATGTGTGTCTGTGTGTGTGTGTGCGTGTGTGTGTGGGGGTGTGTCTGTATGTGTAATACAGTACAGTGAACCCCTGTTTATCGCCGGGATACATTCCCAGTATCGAAAAAGAATGTTTAAAAAAAACAACAACCTTGAAATACATTACAATCTTCGCTTAATGCTAAGATTTAAAAGGAAATGCCATAGACGGGCTAATGAAGTTAGCTTTGATTGATTAGCATGGTAATTAATTAATTGTCATCTTTCAAGCAACTGCTGCCTTACACAGACGGTGTAGCAACACATAACTTTTCTGAGTTGGAACAACCAATAAAAGAGATTACCGTGATTAAAATGCTCCATCTGTTCTCAGTGCTGCCTTGGCATGTTGTGGCATGTTGTGCTACTACAATTATGGGCATGCAACTCGAAATGGAGGCTTGCCTGTGTGCTATAAAACAAATAAAAGAAATACGGCTGAGGAAAAATCCACAATTGAACGGGGGCTCACTGTACTGCCGTGTCTCCCGATGCTGCAGGGAGCGCCGTTGGTGGACAAATAGAGCAACACACTGGGATAACCTCATCTATGCATGAAATGCATGGACTTCAGCGACTGTGTTTTTGTATATCCGTGTTTACATCATGATCACACCAACTGTGTATTAATGCTAAACTGTGAGCCAGTGTGCTTGTGCGTGCGTGCGTGTGTGTGAAAAGGAAGGGCTGCTTTACTTTGGGCTTGTTACAAATTGGGGAAGGTCACCAAAATGTCTGAAGCGTGTTTGTGTGTGTGGTGTGTCCGTGCGGGTGTGAGTGTGAGTGTGTGAGACAGAATGCGTTGCGATGAAGCAATAAACAAAGATGGCGTCCAGCGGCATTTCAACCACTCATTTCAAAAAGCACTTTTTTATTAAAAAACAAAAATCATAGAAATGAACATTTTGGCAATACAACAGGGTTGGGAGGCCCAAAAAAGTGGCAATAAATCACAAGCGCGTCGTTAAAACGGACCTGATTCAAATTGGCTAACAAAAGCTAACATACGTAACGGTAACGTGTGCTCTAAACTAATATTCATTTATATGCACAACACGTGTCACCAAGCTGACATATGCTAATACAACGCTAACATGCACGAACCATTGCTAAAATGAGAAATGTGCTAATGGTCACATTTAGAACACATGGCACCAAGCTAACATATGCTAACATGAGGGCTGAATGTGCTAGCATGTGCTAATGTAACATTGGCTAATATTAACATACATGTAATACAAATTTCCCCACGCTGACATTCTAATTCAATGCTAACTTATAGTAACATTGGCTAACATGCATTAACATGTGCTAACTTATGCTAACATGCAGAACACATGGCAACAAGCTGACATGTGCGAATACAATGCTAACATGCAGTCAGTTATTCGTCATCCGTCAGCAGCCTCAGTACCCGTCCCTCATTTGTCAATTTTTCAGGCCAAACCAAACTGTAATCTTCAATTGGTCAGTCCATCAGTGCGCCCGTCAGGTATTATTATTATCATTATCATTATATTTCGTTAAAAGTCAGTTGGTCCGTCAATCGGTCCTTTTCATCATACACTCTGCCAGTCTATTGAACTGGTGGTTAATTCCTAAAATTGAATTGAATTGAATCCAGCTCTGCATTGTGGCCATGGCGAAATAGAATCCAATCCAAGTAGCACACTCCAATTACTGTTTATAAATACTGCGCTGCTGCTTCTTCTTTTCGGTTCTTGGGCGGATTACAGCTCTCTGGTGTATACTGCCACCTACTGTGCAGGAAGCACAAAGCGTTTCCATACATTGTTAATGCAGGCGATCAAACACGTGAGACAGTTTTGAATGTATATAATTTCACCAAGATTTAACAGAAAACCGCAACCTTAAATGTTTGTATGCAAATAATAATACACATGCATAAACTATTGGACTCAAACATACATTTTCGATTTGTGTAGTCGTAGCAAAGTGAAGTGCCATCCTCTGGTTAGCATATCACAGCCGGCCATCACAATCCCTGCAGAGATCCTCTTGAATATGAGGAGAGATTTGTGTCAAAATTATTCACAAAAATACATTCATGATGTTCATGTGTTTTTCAGATGCACAAATATAGATGTGGGTATATCGTGATTTATCATTTGGAAATATTCAATTCTGCTTGTGAATTGTTGAATGCAACACAACCCGCGGACGGAGAAGGGATGGCGTTTCAACGTGTGAATATCTGAGACAAGGTTACGTTTGTGCCAAAAACAAATGTGGTGTCCTCTGATTCACTAACGCACATTTGGCAATTCACTTGCAGAATTAAATATTTCCAAATATAAATTATGTCTATTTTTTTTTTTAAGTTTCCCATCTATCGTTGAACGTCAGCAAAATGCCCACCTTTGGACAATGCAAATGTGCTAATACTGCTAATTTAATTTGCTATTTACTTACATGTAAATCACATGCCACCAGGTTGACACAGTATATTGACGCTGTCCTGCGATAAACACATTTTTTCTCATTTAAAAAAAAATTTACGTTAATGGTATTTTTGCGTCACAGATATACATAAAATATTTTAAAAAATGACAAAATTCAACATACGTGTTTTTCACAGGACAGCAACGATATGCTAACGCATTACTAACTTGTACTAACACATATGACAATATTGACTTACGTGTAAAACATCTATCAGCTATCATTCATGAAAACAAAATAACATGCTAACATTCAAATATATTCGCTAACAATGTAAAATATGTTATGATGGCAACACGTTATAACATGTCCAAGCACACACTAACATGTATCAATGTTCCAACATTCAGATACACATACGTGCCAAAGTGAGCTCCCATACGCTAAAATGGTAGCATGGTAGCACAATATGAACATTTGTGCTAACTGTTGATAGCATAAGCTAACGTTGCAATAAATGCTCAACAAGTCCTAAAATGAGCTAACAGGCGCTGACACATGCTAACCTGTTTGTGTGCTCCATGCTAGAATCTACAAGATTTGTGAAAATTATAAGTAAATAATAGTAAACAATCTCCTTGGTGGAGGTAATGTCATGAGCTCCAACACACAGTTCCATTTTGCACTTTACAACTCGCTGCAGCGCACACAAAAACAAGTGACCACCGTGATTGTCCCACACGTACTATGTGATAAATTAGTAATAAATAATTCATTTATTGCCTTATTATTTTCTTGATACTTGTTGAAAAAAAAAAAAAACAAACAAACAAACAAAAAAAACATGTAGACAGCGTGAAAGTTTTCAAAGTGTTTTCATGTTTCCAAGTGGACGTGACTTTTGCTGTCTTATTGGCTGTTTGTTAACGTTTGACTCTGTGTCCGTGGAATATGGTGTTTTTTGCCCCAAAAAGAAAACCAAATAAAACATGAAACACCATGTTATGCAACTCTCAAGTCTCTTTTATGTGTGCCTTTTGCCTACCTGCTAATGTGCGACATTATTACATGTATGAGCATGAATTTACATTCATTCACATACATGTGCTAAGACAAACATGAAATTCCAGCACAATGCTAACGAAGCCAAATAAATATTCTTAGAATTATGCTAAAATATGCTAACATTAACTAATACGGAACCATGCGCAAACATGCTATCATCCACTGAGATGAACTTACACATTAATATTTACTATGCACTTACTGTACTGTATATGCAGTAGTAGATGCTAATATGCGCTAACGTGCAAAAACAAGCTAACATGCTAACAGAAGCTAATAGCTGCAAACAGGTATTAATATGATCGATCATGCGCTTCCATCTAGGTACTTAATGTTTTTGTAAAAAAAAAATTTTAAAAAACATTTTGTACCTTTGCCTGATGCTTCATTAGAATTAGCATTAGCATGATTAAGTTTCCACTGGGGTCCATGGTGTCTCCTAGTTCATTAAGCTAGTCAAGCGCTTGATTGGACAGGGACTCCGGTGACTATTAATTGTGTTGAAGTGGAGCGTTGGGCTGTAGGATGGAAACAAAAGGAATATTCATGACCTGGGCTGATAATGTGGCTAATAATGAGTGAATATTTATTTGAATATGTTGATTTTTTTTTCGTTTTACCTTGACTAGTTTCGACGTGCAACTGCCGTCTTCATCGAGAGCTTTAAGAAGTCCTCTTGCCAAAGAAGACGGGAGTTACACGTCGAAACTAGTCGAGGGAAAAAAGAACCTCCGTTGTCTGAACAAATGAAAAAAAAAACTTATTTAACATAAAGAGACAAGATGATTTATTTTTACTATATTTGAATATCCATATAATATTAACTGCTAATTGAATAAAGCACTAACTAATCAATCATACTAACTAAACAAGCAAATAACTATACAAACAACAAAAACAGTCTAATCTAATTTATTTAAATCAATAATTGGCTGATCAACTGTGTAAGTAGACATTCAAAATACATAACCCAACGTCTGACTGACTAACAAACTAACTGGCCGACTGACTAAAGTTAAAATGAATAAACAGCCAAATAAGATGTAAGGAATTCCGAGACGAGGCCACCGGCGACGAGGCCCTTCAAATTTGAAAATATCCCGCGGCTAATTTGAGACGGCGGCGGGCGAGATTGGCAAAACGACAGCCAGCCATCCGCTGCATGGCAAATTAATGACGTCAATATGCTGCGACCTATCAGCATCAAGTGTCCCATTCCTTGCATGCGGGTCTTTCTTTTCTCTACTCGGTTGCTAATGGAAACAGGATGGGGGGCTGCAGAGGTGTGGATCCGTTCTGGGCAAAAGGGAACAAAACATCTCCATCTTGGAGTGCGTCAATCCTTCTGTACGTTACACAGACAAATGCAGATAAAAATATATTTGAAAATGTAGGCCAACGTCGGCGTGACGACAGCCAGCAGCTAAAAAAAGCAAGATTCGGTTGTCATGGGAAAATAGCCAGCATTAAAACACAGATTATTAATTTTTACTCAAGAAAAATACGGCATTATTTTTGTATTATTCTTGATTGATTCTTAAAAAAAATATATATATATAATTTTTTTTATCTTTTAAATATGCAAGTCTGGTTCAGGTTGCATGAATTAGAAAAAAATATATTTTTAATCTGGAAAAAAACACTTTCATTCTTTTTCTCACATTAGAAAACTAAAAAATACTGACTTCATTTCTAAAATTTCTTAACAATAAATAATCTCAGGGGAAATGCAATTTAAGTCTCGAAATATTGTAAGATTTTTCTTGGGAAATGTGGATATTATTTTACTGGTATGACTGTTTATTTAAAAAAGATTCTTCAAGTTTTGAGGAAAAAAAATAAGAAATAAAGTGTTGAATAAAATTTGAAAAAAACTAAATATGATTTGTGAATTAAAATATGTTAAATTATTCTTGCAAAATTCATATTAAAAAAAAATCATATTTCCAATATTCAAAATAATCTCAATATTATGTTTAAATAGAATGTAATCTCAGAAAAGTCACCTTTTTTAACTCTTACAGCTAACGAATATTTCTTTGAATATATCGATTATTATTTTAGTAATGTTTACTTGAATATATGTATTTATTTTAATATTTTTTTAAATTGAAATTAAAGTGTTGAATAAAATTTGAAAAAAACTAAATATGATTTGTGAATTAAAATATGTTAAATTATTCTTGCAAAATTCATATTAAAAAAAAATCATATTTCCAATATTCAAAATAATCTCAATATTATGTTTAAATAGAATGTAATCTCAGAAAAGTCACCTTTTTTAACTCTTACAGCTAACGAATATTTCTTTGAATATATCGATTATTATTTTAGTAATGTTTACTTGAATATATGTATTTATTTTAATATTTTTTTAAATTGAAATTTAAAAAATTTACCAAACTCTTTTCATATTTTTTCTGTCCTGAAGCGCAAGTCTAGCGTCGTACTGAATTTACACTGCAGCTTGGTTGTTTTTCCAAACACATTTTTTGTGCTCTGATTAAAATAATCCGGAAGAAAGGCCACATTTTCACATAGTTGTAAATAAAAAACACATTTTTGTACATTTTGTAATATTAAGACTTTTACAAGAAAATGCAATTTTTAACGTTGGGAAATGCAACTGTTTTCAGGAACTGTCAGGACTTTTTCACAAAAAAGAAGTGATTCTATTTATTTCAGATACGTTTTGATCTTGGATAAATGCATTTTTAGTCTTCAAAAGCTATCGAAGTATAACATAAAAAGGGACAACAACAACAAAAACAATGTTGCAGTTGCATTCTGACTAGATATAATATTAGGACAAAATATGATCAAAACAGTTTCAGCCAGTGGCCATCATAAAATCTTGCATCAGTTGTTGCACAGGTCATGTTTGGAGTTTGCCCATTCCTAACCGGAATTTAAGAGTAAAAATAAGCGATCTTGTGTGGCCCATGATGCAGATGTTAGGGATTATTTCCAGTCCATGACTGCCCTCTAGTGGTCACAAATGCTCAACACATTTGCACTCCAGCAGAATAGTGATGTTTATATGAATGAGAATTGGGAAAAATGTTGACGAGCAAAATAGAAAAATCTAATTGTAAAATAAATAGATAAATAAACAAATAAAATCGTTAATACGGATGGTATAATGATGTGATGAAAAGGGGAAACATGAAAACAATTTATAATAAAAGCATTAAAAAAATCTAATCATTTATTTTGCAAATCCCAAGATTATTCTCAAGGCACTAAAAATGTTTTAAACAAAAAAAAAATCAAGATTTTTAAATTTTTGAATCTTCAATCTGTTGAAAAATACAAACATATTTTTGTTAGTTAATATCTTTGTAACGTGACATTAGTTCTTGAATAACCGACCGTTTGCCACTAGCTGTCGACTGAAAATGACGTCAGGGTGCCGAAGGTCTCATCTTGTGAACGTCATAGGTTTTCTGTTTTTGGTCATGTGACGTTCGCAAGAATTACTGATGCAAGAATTACGAGATCCCCGTTACTAAATTGTGCTTCAAGTCTTCTTGTAATAAAAATAATGGCAAAAAAGTGCCTTCGGCACTGTGAGATCATTTTCAGTCACAAAATGGCCGCCACCTGAGATGGCTCAAAAATGGTTGCTTTTTGATGCTTCATATTCCACACACAGAATGTTAACCAGAATGCTGCCTTTAGACGAATGGTAACGCAGGAAACATATTATTGCCATTTTTTCACTTGACTTTCCCTGAAAAACAAATGAATGACAAAAGTGGAACGGACGAACTAAGTGACAGTAACCCGACGGTAGGCCAGCCCTAGGCCGAGGGCGGGCGCGCTGGCGGCGGCGTGACCGAAGCTGTCCACCTTGGCCAGCTGGCGCAGGTGGAAGCGCAGCGTCATCTTCCTGGTCATGATGCGCAGCGTCAACGCGGCGGCCACAATCTGGGCCAGCTCGGCGGCCAGCAGCAGCAAGTGGACGGCGCGCTCCAGCGGGAGGATGAGCACACCCTCGTCCGTCACGAAGAACAACAGCACCGGCAGCTGGAACGAGACTGTCAGCACGCAGAACGAGCACAGCCACGCAACCTGCGCAAACAACAACATCAAGCAAAAAAAAGAAAAAAGCATCAAGTACATGCAGTCGGGTATGTCAAAAACCACAAGTACACCACATAAAGTACACAAAGTAGGCACTATAAAAATCCAAGCTGCTATCATGTGCATAAAGTAAAGTATGTGCATTCAGACCATCAACAAAAAAGTACATGGTGTTTCCAAGTGCATAAAGTACATAAAGTAGTTTCACTACAATAAAGTACTTCAGAAGCATAAAGAAAATATATAAATTACTTTAAGTATATTGAATACAATTAGTGCATATAGTATACAGCGTTTGGGAAAGTGCTTACGTTCTCGTGCAGGTTCCCAAAGTAGCCGAGGTAAAGGCGGACAATTTCCACAATGGTGACGAGTACGATTCCGCTGATCAACAGGCCTTGGTAATATCCTGGAAGGTATGCAAACTGAAAAACAAACACATCGGCTTTCATTCAAATGCTAACCTCAATTTAGCCAAGTGTGACGACTGATACTGAAGAACCAAAATCCACTTCCGCCAGTGCTCAGTTTGTAAAAGTGTCCCATCAATCGTCGGAACATTATGCAGAGGACTTGTAGCCCCATTGGAACTGAGCCACTGACAACGACAGTGGGATAACTCCGTCTTTGTGATTCAAAAAAATCAAAATAAAACATTCTGAACGAGCTCCACTTTTGATCCATTCTTGCACTCAGCATCTGCGTTTGTTTTTTCAAAGACTCAGAAAGTCCTAAGTCATGCTATAGCTCTGATGTTGCTGCATCAAGCTAAGGCTCGTTAGCATCTTTCAGCAAATTTAAATACATTTGATGAAAAATGTAAAAAAATAAATCACATCTCGTGTGCTTGTTTTCACCTTTCAGCAACATGGATGAGGTTTGAAGGTGAAGACGGCGACAACGGAGTTGTCCCACCAGCGGTCTCGTGGCCTCGACCATGTTTGACAAATTACTCGAACCGCTGACCTTGACTTGCAGCATGCAGATGGACGAGAAGCACCAACAGGGTAAATAAAATAAGTTGAAGTAGATCAGCATCTGCAGAGCCACGTCGCACGTCACCTCCGTGCACGCCGTCGCTAAAAACAACAACAACACCACGTTACATTCAGATGATAGCGCCGTAAAATTATGTTGTTTTTTTTTTACCCTTGTCGCAACACGAAATTCTACTTTTTTCGTAAAACTGTTCTGTTTTTTAATCTTGAAAATAAATTTATTCTAGCGGTATTATATTTTTGTGATTTTTATGATAACTTTATAAAAACATGATTATTTTAATCTTGAAATAAATGTGGACTTTATTCTCACAAAGTTAAAAAGAGATCTTCAAAAAATCCTTAATTTGAAAATATGGACTGGATTTTTGCAACATTAATTTACCCCCCCCCCCTTTATTTGCCCCCTCAAAAACCTGATAATACTCAAGAAAATAATGCATCATCAATTGTTTTTACTTATCCTGGAAATTCCGAATTTAAATTTTGCAATATTATCACTCGAAAAATGACTTTATTCTCGTAATATTACTTTTCATTTTTCAATCTTTTAAGACTTTATTTCATGATAATGTAATTTTACATGCAATGTTTTCACAATTTAAAAAAAAAACGTACACATGCTACTTTTTCCTAAAAATGTTTTTAATCACAGTATTCTGTTATGTTACAAAATCTTCCAAAGAGAAGTCTTTAAATCTTCAAAACTACGACTTTAAAGACCTGATTCTTATTGTGAAAGATTCTGACTTACAATATGATTCTATCATACTAGATATTTTACTCAACTTAAAAAAGTTATCACTTGTATTATCATTTTTCTTTCTAAAAAATATCACTTCCTCTGAATACAAATAAAATTTTTTTTGTTTTTGTTTTAAATTTCATGTTTTTTTCCCATGCTTTTGTCCTCATGTATTGTTTTTTTCCTTTTTAGTGTGTTGCTAATCCCCTCTGACACTATGTGGCAAAGACTGTCGTTAGGTCAAGAATGAGGACCAACCTGAACGTGAAACTGAAGGCGAAGGTGAAAGGTCACGGCGCTCCCTGTCGACCTGTGAAGTTCCCGCGCGGGCCGGGCCCACGCCGACGTTGTCGGGAACCGGCGAGTAGAACACCGGCATCGCAAGGCATACTTGCGCGCACACACACACACACACGCACACGCCTCTAATCAGATTAGCAAACAGGAGGCGGGCGCCTTGCGGATTAGTCAAGATCTTTTCATGAGTCAAACTGAAACAATCACAACAAGCTGGGAATTGAATGTCTTCGAAACAAAATGCGACAGGAGAACACAATGCACATATTGCACGTCGTCCAAAATCAACCCTGCAAATAAAAGACGACAAAAACAATTTAAGGGGGCGTTAGGAGTGGACTGAAAAGCAAATGTAATCATTAGATGACAACATCAAAGTTGGACAAATACACTGGAGCCTCGATTCCACGGACTCTGGATTTGACGGACAGGAAATAGCATCCGGTCCACTCCAAAGGTTGAATTTTTGCCATTGTTGAATTGGTTGCAAGCAGCAAACGGGCAGAGTATGGTGCAAGAATTTCCTGTTGTGTTGTTGTTGTCACAGTAGGAGAGAGCAGGCTCACATTTACAACACATGCCCATGTGGCGGCCATGTTGGCAGGGGCTTCAAGTTAATGGAGGGTAAAAGGCATGTCTATTAGCTTAGCATCGCCATCGGCATGCAGCTCAAAAGGAGCGCTAGTAGGTTAGGCATGCTAGCCAACAAGCTATAATTTTGATACAGGATACAGTTATTGTTTTTTGTTTTTTTGGTCAACCTCTCTGTTTGGAACTCAATTATGACAGAGGTTTAAATAAAAAAACAGGACTAAGATGGCGGCTCCAGCCAACAGCTGCACGCCATTAAGCCCCTCAAGGACAAGCAAGCTAAGTTTGGTTGAACTTTTAAACACTTTCAAAATGTTTGTATTTATTTACAAAAATGTTTTTCTGTAATGGGCAACTTTAAGGGACAAAAACAATACAAAACAATAATTTTGTACTCTTTTGGGTGCTCACTGGCCACAAAAAAGTACTGACATTTTATGACCAATATAATATTCAAGATAAGTCACATATGTGCAAGGAAGAAATTGAAAATTTGCGCTTTTTTTTTAGGAAAAGAGAAAACATTTGTTATAGTCATGTTAGGAGCATGTTGTCATTTAGTTTAATAATGCGTAAATAAAGATTACAATTAAAGATTCCTACTGTTTTCTGATGTCTTCCATGTTGTGACTTGTGATTTTTTTCCGTCCTCAAAATATGGGAATTTAATCTCTTTGTAACACTTAAAAAAAAGGAAAATACTTTTTAGATCAGAAAAACTACAAATTATTATATAATAATAATATCATGAATTAAATTAAATTCAACTACATTATATTCAATTAAATGTCATCCTTGTACATGTAATGAAATGACTTTTCAGCAATTGCTCACAATGTTGATTTATGTCCCAAAAAATTCAATCATGCTCTTGCTTTTGTGTTTTTTTTATTTTTATTGCATCAGACGTGTGCGCACTACGTCAGGCCCAGCGAGCCGTCGGAGCGAAGCCGGGATTTTGTTTTTTGGGAACACCTTGAGGCTCCGTTCGTCATCAATGGCATGCGCGGGACGCAGTGGCAGCGTTTGGCCATCAGGGGGCGTCACAGCTCATCGCGAGGTGCGTGCAGGGGGAAGTTCTTGAACTCTTCCGGCACTGCCTCGCCCTTCTGCAATCGCTTGTAGAAGCCCAGCGAGTCCAGCAGGGCGGCGATCTCTGTTGCCTTCATGCCTTTCACGCCAACTGTCTACAAACCCAAACATTGCGAACGTCATATTTTGTTGCACACTTTACCTAGCAAAAATTGATAAGTGAAAAAATATTTGTAATAGATTTCTAGCGTGACGAGGCAAATTTGGACAAATTATTATTATTAATTTCATTATTATTTTTCATTTTTTGGTTTCATTCCTTTTTTCTCTTGTTTTTCTCAAAAAATAAATATATCGCAAACAATATCATAAATTATAAATATCTCTCTATATATATATATTTAGTATGCGTTATGTTGTACAAATACAACCTCAAAATAATAATCAATTTCAGTTCCAGGATTGTTTGGATTTCTTTAACAACAGCAAGTTGCCGCTACCGCTGCGCCTCGGAAGGCTACTCAGAGCTGCCAAGAGTGGGGATGTCGAAGGTCACCTTCACGACCTCGTCCTTGTCGTCATAAAAAATTAGTCGAGGGTCCACTTCCTCCGAGGAATCATACTCCAGGTTGTGACTGGGCGAGGAAAACTCGGGTCACGGAAATCAGTCACAGCTGGTGTGCATGTTTTTGGAAACATTGTCGTAAACATACCTAATTCAAACTTGATTAGACAGTGTACATGTTTTTTTTTTTTTTTGTAAATGTTGTTTTTGTGGACATCAAAAATGTAGTCTTTGACTAAAACTAGATTTTGTAAACATCAAAGACAAATATTGCAGGAGCAAATGTTGTAAACCATTGTAAATGTAGCCTTCAACAAAGCCAAGTTACATTTTAGTAAACATTACAAATTTTTCATTGAGAGCAAAAATAATTGTTTTCGTCAACAATATTTTTATAAACACAATTTGAAACTTTTGACACAACCAAAATACATGTTTTCGTAAACATTCAAGGCATTGTCATCTCTTGCAAAACTAACGTGTTGCCGTTATAACGTTGCAAAAAGAAGTTTTGCGCGGAAAGGCGTAGACGAAAAGGATACTACAAAGCCCAGCGCTCCAACAGGAAGTGATGCAGCTCGGGCATTTTCTTGATGCCTCATCCAACCACGCTGGGAGCCTGCAAAAGAAACAGACTAAAATTGACTACTTTTTACTTACTAATTCATTTAGTCAGTATAACTAAATCTGTGATTTCTTCCAAAATAGATGGATTTTTTTTTTTACTATTGCAAACATTAGTTCTTCATCTTTCTTTTTCTTTTTAAATAATTACATCATTGCCCAATTGTTTCATTCATTGATACTTAGTTTGTGTATTATTATTACAGTAACATTCAAAAATAATAAATTGTAAATGGAGTGCACGTATCTAGTGTTTTAAGAAATTTCAACTTGCCTCATTTGGGATCATTGCAGTGAGTCACAAGTATTATACATATTTTTTATAATAAAAAAATATATAGGTTAATATGAATTTAGTATTGAAATACATACACTAATAAATGAGTGTGAATTGTAATTGTTTTTCATTAAAAATGTATATCTTTACTTATCATTAAAATCTATTTTTTGGATTGAACTATTTGTATTTATTACATCATGAAATAATTACCCCATTGATTATCTCTGAATTATATATGTATTCTGTAAATAGCAGCATAATCTATTTGACATGTATAGTCAGTCATTGTGACCTTTGGCTTGTCCTTACTGAGGCCAATAAATCACCCATATGAAATATATTTTTTATTTATTTTGGGGGGGAGAAGTTAGATCATTATGTATAATTCAATTACTAAAAAATACGAATATATAGTTATTTCACTTTGAAAGTAAAAAAAAAAAAGATTTAGCTCATCAACTAGCCCCCCACTATTTGTGGGAATGTGAAACCGCGTATAAAAATCCAACTGACACCCTTTATAATTGCATTTGGAAATTTTTAAAAAAGAGTACATATCATTCATTTTGTATTAAAATGAACGACTTAACGTCATTTTTTTACTTATTAAAAGCCTTGATCTCGTCAACGTTTTCCCAGGCCTGATTTGGACGTTGAGGATGCGAAAAGCTCACCAGCAGTTTTCCCCGCGCGATGACGATCTGGCCGTCCGGTACTGCCGTAGTTTCGTTGGCGCTTCCTGTTGCCGCCACAACCGTGGCGAGGATTAGCGTCAAGAAAGTCGGCAACATGACGTAGTCTCTGTGCTTTCCCAAGTTGCTTTGACACACGCGGACGCTTCCACCTGGACTTGACTCACATGGACACACCACCTTGCCTTTTTTGAGAGGGGAGGTGGGTTGCGTATTTCATGCAATCAAGACAATTCTAATTATGACATCACAAGCACCTTCAAAAGCATTCATGTCAGTGAATGCAGGTCTTCTTTCGTCGACCACGCTTCTTAATTCTTGTGTTGCTTGAATTATTCTCATTTTAAAAGTTTCCCATCAAACCCCAGTTGGTGGTATCGTCCATGTTTGAAAATGTCACAGACGACATGTGGGTCCTTATCACATTTTCCCACGTCGCAAAGCAATACGTGGATTTGTAAAACACATGGAAAATGAACTCTTAAAAGATCTTTCTACAGGATGTCATGAACGTTAGTAGCAATTTATTCTTTCGGGGAGTGTAAATCACATTTCGTTTTTTTTTTCATGAACAAAGAAAATTCAGTCTTCAAATATTGAGCAAATAAACTCCAAGAAGAAACAAGTTGCAGTCTTCAACAGAGCCCTCGCACGTGTTTTCATAAACATCAAAGATCATTAACAGTCATCAAATAACTTAACAACAATGACGATGTTGTGCTCAATGAACCGACAGTGGACAGCAGTTTTCTTTATCAAACTTTGTATAAACAAAAGGATAGGCAAAATAGTCGCTTTCTAAAAGGGAAAACATTTCATTAGAAAAGGCTGCGGTTATTATTTTTGTATCGAATCATATATATTTTTTTTGCCAATTTCATCGAGACTGAAGGCAACATGTAGTGGTGTCCAAATTTCAACTAACCTCAGAACAGTCGGGCAGAAATGTCAACCACTATCCCGCCCACATACACCATGGCAGGTTCCAGAATTTTGCTAAATCAAGAATTGAAAACAGGAAGTATTTCAAGCCCAGACTAAGTGCTTGCAAATCCTTTTTCATTTAAAAATCCTCATTTGGTCAGTTGAAGAAGAAGCAAGGGAGATGCTGTCAAGCGTCGACATCAGGCTGAAGCTCACGAAATATTTCTGGTCTTTAATTTTGCATGAGTGGAAATGCACTGAGGCGCTACCAAAAGGATGCCAACGATCCGGAGCACTTTGTCCTCTTTGTTAAAAGACTGAAAACCAGAATGGCACTGAAGTTGGCTACTCTTATTTTAAACTGTCCAATTTCTAGCTTTTAACACTTTGCAAATAACTAACCCGGTCTGGCTTGTTTGCGTCACAAGTGCAAATTCATGCAGACATTCAGTCCAGTGCTTTTTTATTCCTGCATACTACATGTTAATTTAAATAATTTCTTATGTACATCGACATGGCATTTTGTAAGCGACATGATGTAGCTCTATAAATCGTTTGTAGTGTGTTTTGCCTAGTTAATAGGATGTTGACAATGATATTATTCAATCGTCCCCGTCAGAGACATTTTTTGTTGCAGAAGTCTTCTAAGATGTGTGTGGTCTATGAATACGTTTTTGCATAAGCGCTTTTACTTTTGTAAACATAATAAATGCAACGAATAAGCATTGTTGTTGCATTGTTGATCTTCAGGCTGACAGTCGTTTGAGTTGTCAAAAGATAAAATAAGTCGCGGAAACTTCACGCCGGTCGCCACATTGGCTAAGGTTGGAATCCATTTTTCGTAACCATCCAAGACAATGTAGAGTCTTTTATCATTCAAGTGTTTTATCATTAAAACTGAATTTACTTTACAATACAATTTAGTCTTTCAAAAAAATAATAAAGTCTGGAAAACACATGTTTTGTTGTTGTCACGTGTGTCCAAGCTCCTATAAAGAGGGGTGTGTCACTTTCACACACGCACATACACGTTCCCCGCTTCTTACATGGGACCCAAATGTGTGTGCGTGTGTGTCTAAGGGGAGGGGGGGGGGGGGGGTCGAGAGCTGGGGGCTGTATAAAGAGCAGGCTCTCTGTGGCGCTCCATTCGCTCCATCTCTCATTTTCCTCGTCAACATTGTCATCAGTGATCCTCACACGCCAACATGCCCAGCAAGAGGAAGAGGAACCAGCGTCGTATGAAGAGAGTGGTAAGTGAGCTGCCCGCCACATCGTCACAAAACGCCGCATGAGTGCGCTCAAGTTGATCAGGATCGGAGGCTCGCTCATGTAGTGATCCACTCGCCTGTCTTGAGTGTGGGCAGCGTCGGTCGGTTCCCGCTCGGTGATTGTGTCCGCTGGCGACCAGTTCAGGGTCGAGTCGGCCGTTCGTCCAAAGTCAGCCGTCAAGCAACCACCCGCGAACCTGTACAGGATAAACACAGTTGAAGACGACACTTTGAAAGAAGTAGAAAAGTGTTTCTATCGAGGGGTAAAAAAAAAAAGTGTCAGATTGAAGGCACTCTGGAATGGTCCCAACACTGGCACTGATTTGGCAGTTCCGGGTTTGAAAATGATGTTTGCGGTGTCAGACTGGTGTCAGCGGTTTCCTATCAAGTGGACTTCACAGTTCGGCACCAAAAAGTCAATAATTGGCAATACCATCATGTTAAGAATTTTCATTAAAAACAGAGTTTTAAAAATTCAATTTAAGAATGTTTGCTGTTAAAAAAGAAACTTAAATGAAAAAAAAAAAATCACATCCAAAAGAACTTTATTTTTCATCTTAAGGAGGTACATTTAAGGAAGAAGGCAAGTTTCTATTTTGAGTGTGGAGAAAAAACAAAAAGTGCGGGATTAAATAGAGATTTTGTGGGAGGTTTAAATAGCCTGACATTCAGGAGGCTTGCTGGGGAATGTTTTTTTTTTTTTTTTTTTTTCAAACCCCCTCTCCTAAACCCGGTGTGAATTCCTGCCATACGAGAGCTTCCACGCTGAGTCATGACTCCAAATCAGACACCAGCAATCGAGCTATGATGAAGGAGTGATGAACATTGGGTGGGGGGGCCAGCCTGGTTTTTAGTGGGAGGCGTTTACGATGTGGAATGCTCCAAATCAAAATTTTTTTGTGATAAATACAAACAATTTATATTGTCAATGAAATTAAAGTGGATTTTTTGTAAATATTTACCACAGAAAAACCTAACGTTTATTTTGAATAATCGTTCCAGAGAATCTAGTCTTAATGAATCTAACGTTTTTGTCAACATCGCAAACAATTGACAGTATTTGACAAACCGGACATTTTGTTTTTTTTAATGTTATGCACTATTTTGAATTGAACATAACCTACATTTTCACAAGTATTTGAGAGAATTTCATCTTCAACAAATCTAACATGTTTTTGTGAACATCGTAAGCAATTTGAGATTGTCGACAAATCTAACAAATATTTTTGTAAACATCAGAAATATTTTAGACTTGCCAGCAAATCCAAGGAGGCTTTTGACAAACTTAGTATACGTTTCTGGAAAAATTCAAGAGAACTTGGAGTCGTCAACAATTGTTCATGTACTGCAAGATGCGTTTTTTGTAAGAGTAAAGTCCGAATCTAAGTTTTTTTAAAATAATTCAAGACAATTTCAAGTTTGTGACAAACTTAACAATGACTTTAAAAAAAAAAAAAAAAGAAAGGTATTTTACGATTATCAGGAAAGCCAATGTACGTGGTTTTGCCATCATTTAAGCCAATTTAGGGTAATGAACAAAGCTAACTAGAGAACTGAGTCTTCAACAAAGCCAATCTACATGTTTTTCGTCAGTCCAACGAGGGCACTTTGTGATTGTTGTGAGTGACCCAATACTTTTGCCCACATACTTCCCGTTTGCCTTCGCCCATGGAGCACGTGACCAAATATGGTGGTGTGTCCAAACGGAATGTCTCGAATGGACGTCTGCGCAACATCATCTTCGTCTTCTTCTTCTACTACTACGACAACGGCGCTGATAATGACGGCTAAAAAAAAAGTCATCTGAAGGCATCACACGTTATCAGCTGGCGCCTGACGCCATGTTTGGATGTTTGGTGGATGACGGGAGGGCGTTATTTTGATGGCTGCCACTGACAAAAAACTATTTCTAAACATGCCAACCCAATGTACATTTTGTGTAAACAAAGAAAATGTATTCTTTGACAAACCCAACATACATTTGTAAGCCATAACTTTGACACTTTGCAAACGCAAACTTAGGAGTGAGTTTTTGTAAAAATCTAAAAATTTTAAACTTCGACAAAACTTTCATATTTTGTAAAAATAATGAATTTAGTTTTCAACAAATTTAACGCACATTGTTTTAACATTAAAGATCATTTTGGAATATTTTTGTAAACGAGATTTTCAAATTAGTCTTCAACAGACCTAACGCGTGTTTTTGTAAACATCATTAACAATTACGTCTTGAACAAAACGAACATACTGTATGTCTTTTTGAAATCATCGGAATCATTTTTTTTTTTACAACCCGTTTAGTCACATACAAACCTAAAGAACGCTTTGATGAAAATTAAAGACAGTTTGGAAGTGTACATTGTTGCCCACATATTAGTGAGCAAGGGTTTTGTTTCGACGGCTGCCGCCACTGACAAAAGCATTTTCCCGCCAGCGATTGTGTCACGATTAGCATGCGGCGGTGATGCGATTAGGCTGGCTGGCTCTCGTCTATGCGGCTTCTGCTGACAGCCACACTTTCACGATCAGCGCACCTGTCAGGACGCTTCGGGTTCGGACCGCTGGCGGTCTGTCAAGTTACGTAACTGGTGAGCTTTGTTGATGTTTTTGCTGGGCCCATGATGGATAACCAGCGCCGAACTAGAGGGGGCGATGTGAGACCCAGCGTGCCAAATATGTGTCGTTCTGTGAACAATGAGAATTAAGAGTCTCAGACTAAGCTAACAAAGGTATTTTTATATTAAAGGTCATAAATCATTTAGAGGCTCAGAAAAATGCGCGTATTTGCCAACATTGCATATTTAATGTTGAGCAAAGCAAACAACTGCTTTTTGTAAACTTCGTAAACTATTGCGAGTCTGCGGGAAACCTAGAATCAATTTTTCTAAATATTGTAGAGAATTTAGTCATCTACAAAGCTACCATACAAGTTTTGGCTTTTGTAAACATCACATTAATTTTATGTTTGTTGTTTGTCATTTCCAGCAGGCGCAGCGGCGAGCACTGGAGGAGCACATCCGCTGTGGCACGCACACAAAAGTGTCGCCCCCAATCATCCCCGAAGAGCCAAACAAGAAGACCAAAGGGAGTGCCAAGGTCCAACCTGAAGTGGTGAAGGAAGCACCGGCCCAGATTAGACCAGTGGAACCAGTCCCCACTAAGAAGGCGCCTGGCGCAGCAGCTCTGGAACCTCAACCAGCAAGTCAGGCAAGAACATCTTACACAGAACCTCTCAAAGGTGGTTTTCACGCAGTCAGCCTGCGAAAAACTGTGGCGGCAGAGTCAAAACATGAGCTCCAGAATTGTCAGAACTCTCACACACAACCCAGTGAAAGGGGTCAATCCCCTGCAACAAAATTGTAGCATCTGTGCATATCTGGCATTTGCACAACTTTTACACAGAACGCAGCAAAAGTTGTAAATCCTAACTTTTACGCAGAGATCCCGTAAAATTACCACATCGGAGTCGAAGTTGAAGATCTAGGGAAAAAAAATACACAGAACCCAGGAAAGGTTTATTTTAATTTTTCATGCAAAGACACTGCAAAACTGAAAATTCGGACTCAACACAGATAATCCAGCATTATATAATTAAAACTGTACCCATGAAAGTGGTAAATTGTGGCATCATAGCCAGTGACTCTCCCCTTTCATCCAGAGATGCAAAAAGTTACCAAGCCAGAAGGAACGGCATTTCTTCAACATTCCCACAGAGGTAGGGCTGAACGATTGTATTGTTTTGGGATTAAAATCGCAATCTCAGACAAGACAATCTTGAAATCGTTAAAGATGCATTTTTTTAAAGGGCTCTAATCTGCCATGCTCATGAATTTGCGGCATATTACATTGAACAGGTGACACTAGCCAGCGCCAAACTGGTGTGTGTGTGTCTGTGGTGTGTCTGTGTTGTGGTGTTCCCTCCACCCGACCATATCGACTCCAGACCATACGTCCATGTTGACTCCTGTTCGTTTTTTACGGCATCCATTTGGGGATTTGAAGCTTTGCTAGCCTGAATTAAAGATGGATGCCTGTAAAATGGATAAATTATTGAACGTCACACTGAGGGAAGGTTGCAATTATTCATGTTGCCTCAAACACTTGGCCACGGTCAGGAAGATGGGATGTGGGGGTGGGTGTATTACAACCTTCCTTCTTTGGTCTACTTTACTCCCTGGGTTACACTTTCTATTCTTGGAGCCTGTGTATCTTTGGTCTACTCTACTCTGCATTAAAACTGTCCTTTCTTCCTTGGTAACCACCTTCCTTTTTTGTATATGCTAGTTCCCGTGTAAAAAACAACAACATCCGTCTTAATTCCCTTTTACCAACCTTCCTCATTGGTGTCTCTCTGTCTTACTTCTCAAGTAACAAACCAATTTTTTGGTACTCGCCTACCTCCCTGGTAGCCAACCTTCTTTTGTACAGATCCGACCAAACACACGAGCCACAATGCAAGGTTACTGGGTTGTTATTGCAGGGTGGCTGGTTCCGCTTGGAACCCAAGATGTTCTAATTTTGGGCTGGATTACTCACCTTTGTCCTCTCCTCTACAGGTCAAGCCCAAAGTCTTGGCACCGAAACCTGTGGCAGACACCATTGAGCCTCTTTCCGCCACTGCAGCTGAACCTGAAACAGCTGTAGGAAAGGGAGAACCCAAATCAATGCAAGAAGTGGTAAAGGCACCAGAACAAAAACCCATGACTGAGGAAATTAAGGCAGTAAAGCAAGTTGTGGAGAGTGTACCAGAATTGGTCAGATGCACCTTCAACCCACAACCAGGCACTGAAACAGACAAAGCAGAAGCAAAATTAAAAGAGAAGGTTGGTGCTAGTGTACCACAAATGGTCAGTTGCACATTCAAGTCAGAAACAGCAATTAAAGCAGAACCAGCTGTTAAGGCGGAATCACAACTTGCAAAGCTGGTCGTTTCCAGTGTACCAGAGACAGTTAGTCGCACCTTTGACCAAGAAAAAGTAATTAATGCAGAACTGGCCCTTAAAGTGGAACCAGATTTGGTAGAGCAGCATGTGGCTAGTGGACCAGAGCTTGACGCAAAACCAGAACAAGTGGCGACCCAAAAGATGGTAGAGGAGGTCGTCTGTTGCACCTTCGAGCCACAACCAGTAGTTGAAGCAGAACTCGCCGTGAAGGTCGAATCAGAGTCGGGAGAGCAGGTTGTCACCAGTGTACCAAAACTGGTCAGTTGCCCCCGTGACTCTGAACTGGTGGAACCTTCTGTTGCAAATGCAACAGAACAAATGGAAATCACGAAGATCCCTGAAGCAGAGGCAGTTGCTGGAGAAGAACAGAAAGTGCAACAAGTCATCGGCTGTGTCCTTGATCCAGGATTGGTTGCTGAAGCAGTTGAGCCAGTGCAGGAGGTTGTCCTTGTACCCAAATCAGAACCAGTGGTTGCTGCTTGCATACCTCAACCAGAACCAAAGGCTGAAGCAGAAACTGTTAAGGTCGAAACAGAATCAGTCGCGCAGATTGTTGAAATCCAAGAGGTGCGTACTTCCCTTTGAGTTCTGTCTACAATGACTGTTAGATGCTTGGATACTATATTTTTTTCTCCACAGGACACCCCCTCCGTCAATCCGAAATGCCCCTCGCAAGAGGGCAACATACCATCATGTCAGATTAAGACGGGATCAACAATGGTGAGGTGGAACACAATCCTTACTTTAAACAACACATTTGTTTTTGTAGCGCGTAGACTGAAGACTGTGTGCTCAGGAAATACCGTTGGAGGCAGCGCTAAATGGTCACCTAGTTCCAGAGGTCTCCATCGAGGGATAGAGCTTCTCAACACACTTTTTTTTTTTGTCCTGGTAAGTTGAAGAACCTTCCCTTTGTTCTTTGGTACCTGCCGAGCATACTTCCCTGGTCGCAAAGGTGATTATCTGTTCGGAATTGACCTCGTTTCCTGGGCATCAAACACATTTATGAGCACTGGGTGACTTTCCTCCCGCATGCAACAACTTTCCTTGCAAACGGTCTACCATACTTATGAAGCAACAACCCTGATTGTTTGGTAAGCTTTGCCTAACTTCCCAGGTAGCAACCTTGTTTTTTTTAAGTGTCTATGTACCTTACTTTTGGGGTGAAAACGTCCCATACCTCATGGGTGACAATCTTCCTGCTTTGTTGCTGTTGTACCTTAGTTTTTGGGTGACAGCCTTAACATTTGGTGCTGCTTCCAGGGTAATCACTAACCTCCTTTGGTACAGAGCTGCCTTAAACCTCAGGTCACCACAGTGATTCTTTCTAACTTGTGTGGCTTACTTTCTGGGTAAACAACCTTTACTGGGTGGCATACCTTCCAGGGTAAAAAAAAAAAAATCCTTCTTTGGGACCTCTCCACTTTTTTTTTGCTGGGTGTCACCCTCCCATCTTTTCTACTTCACTATCCCAATATTTTGTTGCACTGACCGATCTTTCCTTTTATCTTCTTTTAGATATCACGTGGTCATTTAGTGGCCTGGAACCACTTACAACGAATGAACCAGATGACTTTTGTTTTGTTTTATATTCAGGGGTTAGAGCAGGAAATTGAAGGGATGTCCCATTTTTAAGTGCCTTGGTTCCTGTCCAGACTCCCCACAACCCCCCCATGCTTGATTCTGCACCCACCCTCTAAGCCGCTTAGGCCTAGGCCCAGCCAGCCAAGTGTACCCAAGTGGAACCACATTGCGTATTTTTTGGGCATCACAATCATACAGCGGAAGACAAACATGGTACTCTGGTCTGTCCTCTGAAGACTCAGGGACATTCAAGCCTGGTTTCCACCAAGCAGTACAGTATGGTGACTCTACAATTTGGGGGGCTTAAACTGTAACAAAGGGTGTTTAAAAAAAAAAAACACACAAAAAAATTGCGTACTTTGCATTCACCAATGGCAATGCAAGCCTAGTAAACATCCCATTTCTGTTCTGTTTCTTTCCTAATCTTTTCTACTTCATTTTGTATCACATTCGGTTCTGTTCTCGAGGGTGAGGTATTACGTGCACCCGCGCACCACATAGGCTGGATTTTGTTTTTGAACCTTTGAAATAAAGCTGTAAAAACTTGTGATGTTCTGTTTTGTCATGATACAACATAAAGCATCCAACACCCTCACTCAGATGGCATGCTAACTCGCTAGCATTTCACTAACCAACCCATACATCATTTTCTTACATGGTGTTCACAGTTTACTAAATAAAGAGCAGCACTTGGATGTTTGTTAGAGGTGACTTTAGTACAGTACCGTTTAGCACACAGTTAATTTTAAGTTATGGGATGTCGCTAAAAGTTCTCTCTTCAGGAAGTGCAGTTTGTTAGCTAATTAGCAACATAGCATGAAGCTAAGTTGACCACGAAAAGGTAATACATGGCTGAACATGTGGTTAGTCAGAAAAAAAGACTTATTTCCCTCAGAACTTTTAATCATGTTTTTCGTTTCTACATTCATTTTTTTTTAAATTATGACAATTAGATACAGTAAAACACTTGTATCCTTATACTTATGATGATACTGTCAACTGAAATAAAAAAATACCAACAAAAAACAAGTAAAAAAAAAAACTAAGAAAAAAGGAAGATGTACAACAAGACAGAATGATATAATATTTATATTTGTAAAAAGCACATTCATATTAATAACCTTTGGAATGAATTCAAAGAGGTCCCCACACACTAATATATTACCATATGAAAATCTAACATGTTTTCTTTTTTCCAATTCATATTGATTTTAATCAGGCATGAATAGAATGTCAAAAAAAAAAATCTAATAATAAATAAGAAAGTGATTGGATTGGTCCATGAGGTAAAAATGTGAACTAAAACAGTCAATTAACAACAGTGTGATGTCATTCTTAGAAAAAAAAAGAAGAAAAAAAAAAACGGCCGCATCCGTGCAAACGCGCGTCACGCGCCACTCAAATGTCATCTTCACAAAGTCACTTGATGGATGTTTTGTATTTACAATAATTACGCACACGATGGACCCCCTGAAATACGAAAAGTCAATCTATTGCGCACCCTGTTCTGGTTGATGGGTGTCAATCCAAAAACATCAGCCTCGCCCGTTCACAAGTTAGCAAACGATGCACAAGCTCCTGTCCGACATTCATTTTTACATAGTTAGCATTACGCTGTGCTAGCTTACCAGCTTCACTCTGTCATTGTCGTGAGGTTAGCGTCATACCATAGCGTGAACTTAACTCAATGCTTTGCTACTTCAAAACTAGCCTGACTGTTAGGGTGCATGTGGTTGGCGAGTTAGCACAGCATAAAGCTAACCGACACGGTCCCTTCAGCGTTAATTGCTTCATAGTCTGACTGTATCGGGTTAGCGACATAGCATAGCATGAGGCTAACCGACCACGCTGCCACATGATCAAAAAGCCCGATTTATGTGAGTTAGCAAAGCATAATGCTAACTGCACGTACGCCCTCCATTATGGGTCACATTGTCGGAGCGCATAAGGTGAGCTGCGTAGCATGAAACTGACTAAATGCATCCCCTCCATCCTTATGAGACAGATTGTTGGGGAATAAGTAGTTAGCGGTAGTGCAGCGTGACGCTAACTGAATGTTCGCCATTCTCCATCTTTAAGAACCTTATTGTTAGCAGCAAGCCACATAGCATAGCACGAGTGGACGGCTATAATGATAAAAAAAAAAAAAAAGAGCACTTTTGTTTCCATGGGTGTCGCCTTTTTGTCAAGAATAAGCACTAGGCTAGGTAGCGTCAGTATGAGTGTGAAGGCGTGCATGTGTCACAATAGTAACTGGCAGACGTACCACATTAAATGTTTGGCAGCCATTTTGTATAGTGGTCATCAATACTGACAGGCACCAACGCAGCAGCTGTTTGCATTTTAGCATATAGCCTTTTTTCTTTGTAAAATTCATTACGATTTCTCAGCATTCAGGAATTCCTCTCTCTTCCCGATTGTTACTTCTTCAATGTTTGCCAAGAGTCATCAGTTGAGTTTTTTTTTCTTTTCTTCTTTCACAGATGTAGCAAGGGCGTGGAGAGTTAACAAAGGGAGTGGACGAGAGGACACCTCCCATGGGCTGCGCAACAGCCCCCACTCCCCAAAAACCGAAGGCCCAATGTGGGCTCAGTCCTATCCAATCAGGCCCCAAGGGGGCTGGATATCTGTTCAAATGCAGTCCACATACGGACCGTCTTTTTTTTTTTTTTTTTTGTGTGTCATTTCTTCATTTTTTCCCTACTAAAAGAGTGCTTTGGATCCCTGGTTCTCAAATTCTGACCAGGCGTCGTTCAGCTCCATGAAGATCATCTTAGCGTAGTCCTCGTAAGGCTTGCCCGTTGCCTGCAGGAGACGCCGTTGATTCAAAGACAGGGGGGGGGGGGGGGAGTGGGGTTGGGGGATCAAAACATGAATGAATGAGTGCTTGCCATTAGAGGTGCAACAATTAGATTAACTCACAAGTAATTAAATCTGTTTTACTTCCGATTTTTTGTTATCTGCTTACATGTTCAATAGGCAAACGCCAATGCCTGTGAGTCGCATCAAGCTATGAAATTGAGTTAACCGTAAGCTCTCTATTCCATGTTTAGAGTCTCAATGTATGTGGGGGGTAACAGCAAGATTTCTGCGGTCTCAAAAACTAAGTCGGGGCCCTTGCAAGTTAATTTAGCACGGTATGTCTAGTGTGTGTATATGCAGTGTGTCCAAAGCGCACCTTATCTGGATGGACCACTAGGACAGCCTTCCTGTAGAACTTCTTCACTTGGTCCGGTGTCACCAGGTCGGCCATGCCCACTGGCCTCCAGCGGGTCTCGCCCTCCCACAGCACCGTGTGCAATGTGGACAGCAGTGCGCGGATGTTTCTCTCCTTGCCCTCGATCCAGTCTAAGATCTAATCGGTGTCGAGACAGAATGGCTTGGTCAAAGTACGGTTTGGAAGGGGCTGGTGGTGAAATGAGACCACCATTACAAATTGCAGTATTTTCTAAACAATTTTTAAACTCACACACTGTCAAATTATTTTCTAAGCTTCTTAAGTAATGAGTGGAGAGGAGAAAACGAGCATTTTGAAAAGAATTGTGTAAAGCAGAACATAGACTTTGACACATTTTTTGTGACACTTCAAACTACAAATCAACGCAAACAAGAGTAAGAGATGGCAATTGGCGGCAAAATATAAACACAGGAGTTCAATACCTGCAGTTTAAGGGGATCCATTTCCTTTGTAATTTCCTGCCTCCTCATTTCCGCAATGGTCCTCGGCCCTTTTTTATCAGTCTTGGAGGAAAAGCCCTGAGTGGACAGGAGGTCCCCAAAGTCGTCCTCTTTGACTTTTGGCTTGGGGCCTGCGTCACGACAACAAGAGACGCGAAAAACATTTTCAGATGACATTTGCGAGACACACGCAAGACATGACGGTGGGGAAATACCAAATCCAGGAGCGCGAACGCCTCTCTCCTCTCGGCCTCCGATGACGCTGGGGAAGTTGAGGTTATAGTTGGGCTTGGTGACCTGAGGGCCGGCGGACTGGGGGACCGCTGACGCTTTGGGCGCAGATCCGGATCCCGCCTGCCAGGGCTTGTTGTGGCCCTGTGGGGCTTTGCCGGATTGCCAGGACGCAGGGCCTTGAGGCTTAGCTGAACACGAAGAGGAAGAAGAGGAGGCTGGTGGAGTCTTGGAAGGTCCGGAGAAGTTACTGTTAACTGTAGAACCTGGAACAAACAAGTTTGAGCACTTTAACTTAATTTGTCATATTTTTATGTCCTATTTTATTTGTGGTGAACTGTATTGCGCCGCATTTACTTGGTAAATTGGATCCTAGGTTCCCCAAATCAGCGAAGGGATCGAAGGTCTGAGATTTGGCCTTCGACATGGATGACATACTAGAAGCTACGAGCACACAAATATGACCAGTAAACATACGTGATGAATTATAATGCATTGACCTATACAACCCGATTCTTACCTGCGCTGACGTAGGCGGGCCTGCTGGCGGTGGCACTCATGTTCGTCGAGCTGCTTGCCGTCCAGCTGTCCCACCCGCCCAGGAGGTCCGGGTGACTGGCCGATGATGTCATCTTGGGAGCGTTGTTCACCAACATATCTGATAGGAAGTACAAATATGAATATGTCCACATCAGTGTAATAATGCACCAAGGGAAATAAAGTAACTCACTTAGGTTAAAGAGGCTAGCGTTGGAAGTTGGAGTCGCGTTGTCTGGCGCCGAACACTTGGAACCCATCAAGTCCCCGAACAGGTCGGGACCGGAAGCCTGCTGGGATGAGCCCACGTTGGAGCCCGCACCGGAGCTGGAGCTCATGCCGAACGGGTCGAACGGGTCACTCATGGCTACACAAAAAGAAGCACATCATTCTCTGCATATTCACGGTATGTCAAACAACTATTTCAATAATGTGAACAAGGACTTTCCTTTCTTTTGGACGCACATTATGATTGGCCAGTGTGTTAAACCACCATAGTAAGCGCCGACTGCTGGCGAGGAGGATTTCCTTCAAGTTTTTTCAATTTTCTTGCGCTTGCAGCCTTCACAAGCAAAAAAAAAGGCCAGTATAATCCCGATACCAATACCTGGTATCAATACTTGCCCATTCCTTAATTTTTCTAACACTTCCATGGGAAGTGCACTTTGAAAGTCAAGTGAAAATGACATCTTGTGAAATGTCAATGTGCGGCACGAGATCGTCAATCAGCATCAGGAGTCCACTGGCCTTTGAGTTGCCCAAGTCACAATTTTACCAAAATCATCTGGAAAATACGCATCTCACATTAAACTTGAGTTCAAATCACTTTTACAAATGAAAGCTTGGAATTCACCCCAAATGTTGCCCTGAGGTGTGATTCTGAGCGTGAGTGGTTATTTGTCTATGTGTGCCGTGCGATTGGCTAGCAACCAGTTCGGGGTGTACCCCGCCTACGGCCCGAAGACGGCTGGGATAATCTCCAGCATGCCCGCGACCCTCATGAGGAAAAGTTGATCGCATAACGGATGGATGGATGTTCTCACAAAGATTCTTACGTTTGGAGCCGCCGAAGAACAAGTCCTCCTGCGTCGTCGCAGTGTGTCCAGCAGGTGGCGCAAACAGGTCGTTGAGGAGGTCGCTGTGGCTGGAGGAGGCCTTCAGGCCAGCGGAGGAGGTCGCCTGCGCTTGGGGTTCGGAGTTCAACCCTAAGAGATCGGCAGTGTCGTCCGCGGGAGAGTCCTCAGCGGTGGGAGTCGGAGTCTGTGGGGAAGCAAAGTGGCCATTACATGAACATATTTGTTTTTTCTGGCTAAATTTAGCTGTTGCGGCTTTATCATCAGGTGTGTTTTGAACTCTGGAAATTTAGATATGTTTTGTATTATTTTAAAAGTGCATTTGAAGTCATCTAAAAAATAAAGTGCTGCAAATGCTAATAAAACATGCCTTGAGTGTATTTAAATAGGATATTTCTATCGTATATCGTGGATTTGATTTATTGCGAGTATGGTTTGGAATGTAACCCGCACCACGGACGAGCGTGTGCATTACTGTACCGGAGTCTGCATTTTTTGCTCCCATTTCCATTATTTGTTGTGAAAACATTTTGTCAACAAAGCACTTTTTTCCCTGGCAAACTGAGTGAAAGTGTGGAATGCGATGCTAGTTTCTCAAAGAAGACGAAAAGAAAATAAGTTTTTCTTCCCATTCCCGTTCTGGTGAGGAAAACAGTATGAATTGCAAATAGAGCGAATATTGTGCTGCACTAAATGCGAGTTTCCATTCCATTAGTGGTTAATTTGTGTGACAATAGACTGTTGATTCCCCATCTTTTTTGTGAGCATAGAGATTTGATTGGGATCTTGTGTGACTGGTGAGTATTGTGACGGTGTAAACTGCTACATTAGCGTCTTCCTGTGTAGCCACATTCAATTATTTGCGTACCTGGAAGTCGGCATCGAAGAGCGGCTCGCTGGTGTCTCGCGACAAAGGCTCGCCACTGGGGGCCGAGTAAGAGTAGGACTCCCCTTCGGACTGGTCGCTCAGATCTTCCTGCTCATTTGAGGACCCTCCTGTGTGGATGCCTGATGAGTCCTGAGGCCCGCCAACGTCTGACCACAAAAATAAAATAAAAAAAAGAAAAGAAAGGAAGGAAAATCATTTTTTTTATTGCAGATGCATTTGATGTATTAAAAAATGCATTTGAATTAAAGGTAGGATTTTCTTAATTTATTCTGTTTTAATTTGGTGCTCTATTATTTCGATAAAAATGGATTTATTAAAAGCTAAAGAACACATCTGAACCAGGGGGCCAATAATAATGGAAGGTACTGTGTATACTGGTCAAGTATGTTTTTCAACGAGTCACGTGGAAGAGAGTCTCGCCCAGCTCGTCTGTGAAATTTAGGGTTGCAAACAATTTAAGGTGTAAATGCTTTCAAATCCAGGTTCAAAACTGTGCACTTTTCCCACACCTATGATTAGGACCTTCAAGATATTTTTAAAATAATTTTCTCCAAAATCCTGTACCCAAAGTTCTTTTTGCAAGTTTATCAATTCTTCAATCCAAATAACCAGTTTTGAGGTCAAATCCTCAACCGTAAACTATCTCCAATTTCTTTACTTTGCTTTTAAGTGTCTAACTATTATGTTTTAAACTGCCTTTAAATGTTGTACTTTCAATTGTGAAAGTTCCCTTGTGTATGGAATGTGCCATTTCTGCTGCCTTGCCTCTCATGACTAACAGAACCCTGTAAATCTCATATTCAGCTCACACTCATAAGCAGGGTGTATGATATAAACAGAGCATGTGTTGCTGTAGGCTGTAGAAAGTGGTTGTTGCCTTTGTTAGAAAAGATGAATCAGTTCATGGAGTGAATGAGGAACCCATGTAAAAAAAAAGCCATTGAATTCAACTCAAGGGACATTCAAATGTTCTTTTTTCCGGTCAAAGAAGAGAGACTACTTCCTCCTTAGGTAGGTTTTATGTTTTTATATTGTCACAGAACACAATATTCTGTGGGTTGTAAAATACTCTAAAACGGCTGGCAGTGAACGAGTTCCTAAAATTTGGAATTAGCAGGGAACACAGGGAATGAACTCATACCTTCCCAATCCAGCGTCTGGAAGAAGTTGTTGGCGTTGGTGTCGCTGCTCACAGGAGATTCCGTTTCCGAGGCGGTCGAGCTTTCCGACGTTTGCGCGGGTGGCTGTGGCAGTGAGCTGGAGTCATAGAATGCTGAAGATCCCGGCTGACGAGGCAGTTCCGGTTTACCTGCAGATCATCAAAAATGAAGCAACACTCGGGCATTCTTATATTCTACCACCCTCTCAAACTTTTTTACACATTAACTCATTCACTACCAGCCGAGTAAATAAATAAATAAATAAATAAATGAGAAAAAAAAAGGATATTTGACGTCTTTAGCCGTCAATGGTAGTTAATGAGTTAAGTTGGTCCAAAAGCGGCCACCGTCGAGTCAACCGAGCTGATAAATGACATTGCTGCCAAAAGATGTAAGTAGTGCCATCTACCAAACTTGCTGAGGATCTCCTGCTGCTCATCGCGAGATGAAAAGAGGATCTTGGGGTTGAGGCCCTTGGTTTGGAAGCCATCCCACGGCAGAGTCTTGGCACTGGGCCGGTCCTGGGGCTCAACGTCAATGTCCAGGTTGACCTGGAACAAGTCCGGATATTTCTCCTGGATATCGCAGGCGTCCAGGTCGTACCTGCCGGAAAGAATGTAAGTGCAGTAGATTTTAGGGGAGGTTTAAACATTTCGGAGAAATTTCACCAAGGACCCACCTCATAATCCGAGTACAAAAACAAATATAATAGTAATGGGAAAGTGTTGTACAAATCATATCTTGTTTATCTCGAAGTCAAACATCTATATCTGAAGCTTGGAAATGAAGACACCAGTTTTTGACAAATATTTCTGTTGCTACTGTTGTCATTGTTTTTGATGCTGGTGCCCGGTCATCCTGGTTATTTGGTGTCTTATGACCAAATACAAAAAAATAGACAATTCATGCTGAGATGTCAAATTTCTGTGATGATAGATAATTATAATCAGAGCTTCTAATAAGGCCGTTGCTAAGGTGGAGAAGAGTTATTAATTAGTTATGTATATTTTCTTTTATTGGCGCACCTATACCCATATAAGCACTTAAAAAAACAACAACAATTCTACAAAGTAGTAATTCTCACAGTGGAGATGTTACAGGTCACAGTAGACTTCAGCAAGTGTCAGTAGAATGAAATTGCACATAACAAGCTCAGTTTAATAGCGTTTTGCCAAAAAATAAGAATAAAAAAAACGATTTGTGTTTCAAAGCCGAGAGCACATTCTCTAACGTTTAAGACCTACTTGGCAAACTTCACGGTGGTGGCATTTCTGGGGACAAAGCCTGTGTGGAACTGGATCTGAAACATTTTCATTGAGGCCATCTGAAAGCGCAAAAGCACAGAAGTGAATGTGTTATTGACGCCACCAAGGAAGACAGAATTGTTTGGAAATTTAAATTTCGGCAAAGAATTTGTGCGTCATAATGTGAAAAAAAAAAGTCCTTAACAAAGGTGTTAATTTAGACCTTGGCCTGCAGGCGACCTCCCAGCGTGGACCTGGCATGGTAGATCACAACCACCACATCTCCTTGGACGGTCACGTTCAGGGCAATCTCTGCTCTTCCATCCTCCATCTTAAAGTCCCTGCAAACAAGCGATATACAACGTGGGCCAAAAGAAAGTTTACATCACCAATAGCTTTTATTACAATCACATATAACAAATACAGTTCAATCTTGCAAATTGTCAGAAAGTCCCCTTTCAAAAAAGCAACACCCGTCAAACATTTCCTTAGCACTGTAACATGCAGCACCACACAAATTCCCTGCAGCATCGATTTCAATAAAAGATGCGGAGATGAATTATTTCAAATTATAACCAAAGTTGGATTTTGAAATTGGGTTTCTAGGAAAGCTTTAGGTTTCAAGAGCGGTTTTAAATGTTTCTGCGTGATTACAGCTTTTTGGGAGAGGCTTTTAAGCATTTAACTATTAACAAAATATTTGCATTATCACACAATTTTCGATACATATTATGCTTGAAATCTTTTTAGCATGGCTGAACGATTTAGAATAATCAAATGGCGATTTTCTTTTTCCTTCCATATTACGATTTAATATGAAATTATTTTAAGGTACTCTTCCTATGTAGTTCTTAACAAACACAAGCAATAAATCTCTATTACAATAAACAGCATCAGATTTACTATTCATAAATGTTGGGGTTTTATCAGTCATGCTTATGCTAAAATAACATTAAAGACAGTTTATTCATCTACTTCTAATAGTGGCATAAACAAGGCGTGCATGGAAATATTGGTACAAAGCCATGCACATGGTGAAGCATGTGTTTAATAAGTGTGTGTTGTATTTTTACATATTTGAAGCAAAAGGAAGTCGTCTGCAGTACTAAAAAAACAAAAAAAAAAACATACTTCATCCGGTCATACTCCTGTGAGGTTGTGAGGACCCTCTCGTCGCCAACGTAGATCTCACAGAAAGGCCGACAGCCGTTGCGCTGCTTGTTAAACAGCGGCACGGGTGTCATGGTGATGGCGCGGATGACCACGGCCTTGCAGTGTGGCATGATGGGCTCCTCTGCCATCATGTCACACATGTACTCAATGTACCTGACAAGAAAAAGAAAAAAAAAACACACACGTTACTCAGAGTGTGCCAATATCAATAAATATTGCTCCTACATAAGCCCCCGATCCCCCCAAAAAAGAAAAAGTATTGTGTTTGACTGGTCTGCATCCAAAATCTCCAATATTAGAACTCATATACTAGTAGTCCATTGCAGAGTCCACACATGCTCCTCTATCAAGCAGCAAAAAATGCAAACAAAAATATTTTGAATGGACTGAAATAAACTTTTTTAAATTTGTTTTTACTGACTTTATTGGAATGACTTCCCAGGGTTCTTTAATTTCTTTTCTACTTATTTTATAAAAGCTAATGTTTGAGATAGGAATTATGTAACCCAAATGTTTGGAATAAAGAGGTCCAATTTTCTATCTACTCTTCTTTGTTTGGATAGTATCAACTGAACAAACCTCTTTTAACATTTCATGCCCCCAAAAATAAAAGCATGCATCGTTCCAGCGGATCTCATATTGGATCGATATCGAACAGCAGCCTGCAATATTGATATCGTATCAGAAGTCAAAATATATATCTGGTCACGCCTACGCGTGACGGTCATTGTGTCTGAATTAAAACAGTGGGGTGGTGTTGGCACCTCTTGTGAGATGGGGCGATACCGGGCGGGCATCGTTTCATGGAGAACATGTAAACCGCCGCTTCGGCCGTGGTGAAGAGGCGGCAAAAGCACAGGAAGGCGCAAACAGCCACAGCGGACGCTGCCCTCCCATCCTGTGGCAAAAACAGATAATATTAACCCACGCGTACGCAGGAAAGGTCAAAAGAGAGGGGGCAACGACATCACCGTCTTCTGCTTCCTTACCAGGCAGTGGACCACGCAAATGTTCCTCTGGTCCTGCTTGAGCCACTGGTGCATGTTCTTGCACACACTGTATAGACTGCGCAGGTTGGGAGAACGCCGCACCTGCCAGTTGCATTCAGAAACCTAGACCGTAAAAGACAGGTGATGCTGATTGCGAGTTATAGTGGATGTTCGACTTATCATCCGGTTTGAATCGAGGTTGAAGCTCAAACCGGACAAAAACACTCCATATTACCTAAACCTGTAACGATTTAAAGAAAGAAAAAAAAAGCTGACAAGCTGCCCACACGCACTCGTACCCGGTTGTGAAAGCGAGACGGCCTATAGGAGCGTCTGGAGAGGTTGTAGACGGCGTAGTGTCCTGGGTGACGCGAATCCAGAAATAGGCGCACGTCCTCAATATTGTTCTTTATGGCCGACTCCACCCCTTCAGCCGGGAACGACATGACTGCATGAAGAGCATTAAAATGTTACACGTGTTACCCATGTGAAAAAGGGAACAAAATGGTGCGTAGTTGAGGCCCAGATGCTCACCCGCTATTCTGGAGGTGATGTAGGATATATCCAGGTCACCTTTGGCGTAGCTGCAAAAGAAATTGCAGAGTTGGAGAGGTGAAAAAACATGTGAGGCAAACGCTCTGGATATGACAACTACCTTATTTAACAACCAATACGTTGCCGGTTAAATTTCAAGCAGTTTTAAAGTGTTAAAAGAATAGTGTATGCAGTGGCTTAACCCTTTGGTTACATCGCGAGGCAAATTAAAAGAAAAAAAACTAAAATGTGGACATACAGTGGACTTACCCTCCTGTTGTGTTGTTTCTCAGTAAAAATAACACATCTGGGTCAGTTTCATCCGGAAACATTTCATGTAAAACTGGTAACAAAAACTTAACTAGGGCAAATTGGCCCGCAAAATAACATGAGGGGTAATATGTCATCATCATCATCATAATAAATGAAAACACAGGGCTCTAGACTGCACCCAATTTGGGCATGCGGGTGCCTTCATTACACAAACGGGCGACTGAAGAAAAAAAGATTGCTTGTAAAAGTGTGATGGAAGTGGAAAAGTGAAAACACTATGGTGTGTAAACTGGAGTTTCAAATTTGAGCGTTCAATTGAAATAGTTCATTTAAATGTTGCAACTGTACTATTTATACAAGGAAACCATACATTTGCAGCTTTTTTGAATATCATAAAATAAATAAATTTGATATAAATATTGTTTCCATTTATACATTCTTTAGTTTTGTACCCCCCAAAAATAATTTGAATAATCGTGATTTAAAAAAATTTAAATTACAACAATAATCATGCTCAATATTTTTTCAGAATATAGCAGGCCTACTGCGACTAAAAAATATTTACAATTTCATATGTATTAATGGATGAAATGGTAAGGCATAGTGTAAAAAAAAAAAAAATTGCGAGTGCACACAACCGCATGTCGGGTCCCTTTCACTTGAATGGGATTTATTTTTTGAAACATGAATATTAAACATATAAAACACTTTCTGCGCAGAGTCCTGCTGTAGTGTTCCTGACAGAATTTGAGAAACATGAAAACTCAGATAAATTGTTTGTAGAGGTTGGCAGCTCTGAATGTGTAATTTCGCTGCAGTCAATTTAAGTGCTGGTGTAACTTAAAAAGAATGTTGGACCCAGTAGTGCAAAAAGTTAGTCTAGAGCCCTGAAACAATTCATATTAATACCACAAATCCTCCATATTATCCTGACGGATTAATTTGACACAGAAACATAAGAGCTATTTGTGAGCTCTTGTTTTTTCTTAAATTAAAGTCATGCTGAAAAGTTTTAACAAGCTTCTGTATAATCCGCTCAGCTAATTGATGCGCTGTTCGGGATCATATGACGCTGGTTAGGGCACTGCTTAGTTAGCAATCATTCATGCATTGACACACTTCTCTTATTAGTCTTTAAAGGAGACACATTATGCCGTTTCAATTTAAATAGCGTGGACAACTGCTCTTCATTTCCCTCCGAAAAACAAAAACGTACACAAACAGGGGATCCAGCCAAAATGAGTTGAAATTAGCCCATTGTACATTCAGTGCAGCTACGCTCGTCAAAGTGTCTTCCTTTTTAAGGAAGTGCAACAGATCATCTTCATTTGAGGAGGTGCAAAATAGTTTGTAAAATTCTTAAAAAACTGTGATAGTACCACCATGTCATCTTTCCAGTATCAGTTTAACTTTTCTTAAGTTAAGTGTGAAATTAAAAGTTTATCATTTTTCTTTGAGTAAAACGCAACAGCAACAGTTCATTATCTCTTTAGGTAAAGTCCAAAATGAATGGTTTGTCTTATTCTTGCGAAAGTGCAACCGTAGGAGTTTGTCTTTTATATATTATTTTTTTATTCTACTTTGTATAATATGTCCCCTTTAATTCAACGGCGGGTGCTTGATTCAAAACAAGCTTATCGAATGTATATTCTGGTCAGTGTATGTGATTGTGCTAGTAGGAATTCAAGCGAGTGTGGCATGGGTGATGTTAGCACGAATGAGCGGTGATTAAACAAGACAGTAGAAATGGAGCAGAGTTGAGCTCCTCTAAATCAAACACACGAAACTACAGGAGCTTGGCCGAGGCTCAGTGTTTACCTTGGGTTGCTAGGAGATGGACACATATAGTGAGGGATTGGACACAGAAGAGAAAAGAAAAACAAATAAACAAAATGACCAAAACAAATGCAAAGGGTGGAAACAATGAATTCACTCAAACACATGAAAAAATGTGCAACGCTACAACACCTTTTTAGACTTGTAAAACTCCCTTATTTTTTAAAAAACAGAAACTTTCAATAGGAATTCACAGGAATAAAGGAGGAATCTGTAAAACTGGAGATTTGCGACATTGACTCGCCGCATGGCTCGATTTCAACGTTGGGCTTTTTTTTTTTTTTTTTTAATATCCTCTCCATGAACTGTAGCAGCTTGATTCATGAAACATATATTGTAATGGGGAAAGGCATTGTTGAGAAAGTCTACGTTGCAATGCAATTGAATTGTTCTCATATTGCCAGAGAAGCAAGGCACATTTAATTTGGGGGGGATGAGGCGACACTCTTCGATCTCCTCTTTTAATGGAGACATCTACTAAAGATTAAAGTCAAGATTAAATTAAAGTCAAATGTTAAGACGAGAACTGTCACATAAAGCGACTTTGCAGGTTCCAGCGGCAACCATCTTACGTTCTCAATGTCTATGATACATCTCCGAGTGCTACCCAAAGCTCCTGTTAATTGATTGGAAATGTTGTATCCATTTGAAAGCCCAGTCCCTTTTAAATATGTCACACGCAATTATAGTCAAAACATCATGGAAAAAATGATTTATGCTCCGTTACAATGAAGGGGAGAGACTGTGTCAACATACATGTTAGGTCAGTTGATTTCTGCGAAGACTTATCAGGACCGACTTAAAATAGATGAGACTGCAGATTATGTGAAAAACGAGCATCTTACCTGGCTACGGACTGGATGACCTTGGAGGAGGTATCCTTGATGTTGGTCAGGAAGCGCTCAGTTCCTCCCTTGAGGATATCCAGGAAGCCGCTGGCTGACTGGTCAGGATCGTAGATGCCTTTATAATATGATTAAAAAGAAAATGTGGGCAAAAACATAAACCATATTATTTTCCAAACCAACATGAAAAAGAAAAACATTTGGGTTTACATAAATACATGAATTAATTTGTTAAATACATCGATCCCTTATCTAAGTCGCTTTTCCTCACAAGGGTCGCGGGCATGCTGGAGTCTATCCCAGCCGTCTTTGGGCAGTAGGCGGGGTACACCCCGGACAGCCAATCGCACAGCATACAAAGACAAACAACCATTCACACACACACAATCACACCAAGCACAATTTTGAGTGTTCAGTTGATCTACCATGCTTGTTTTTGGAACATGGGAGGAAATCGGAGTACCCGGAGAAAACCCACGCAGGCACGGGGAGAACATACAAACTCCACACCGGAAGGCCGCTGCCGTAATCGAACCCTGCACCTCTGCAGTGTGAGGCCATCGTGCTAAATAGACATCCACCGTACCACTCCTTGCTAAATATATATTTAATTGTAATATCTTTTGTTACTGAATTAATTAACAATTATATAATTTGTTTTATTTCCACCCTTTAATTTTGAATAAATTAAATGTAAAAAAAAAATAAAAAAGGGTATTTTACAAATTAGTAAAATCTGAGAAGCGCAATTAAAAAAAAACAAAAAACAGCGGCGCTTACCTGCATTGTTGTGTTGTATCTGCGAGGGTGCCGCTGCTGCTGTCGTAGTCGTGGCCGCCACTGCCCCATTACTTCCGAACCCACCGTTCTGCTCCAGGAGCTGCAGACATTCGTATCCGTCATACACAGGACGCCAGCAGTAGTACGCGGTCAACATCATGCCCTTCCAATAATTTATCTTCTCTATCAAAATCCCAAGAAGACGACCCGCGGTATCTACTCCGTTTCCCTCCTGGTCATCCTTGTGGTCAGTGGACGTCTGAGGAGGAAGTCCAGCAGGAGGCGGAGAACAATAATCTTCTTATGACCAGCAGGGAAACCCCTTCTTAAGGCTAATCAGATTAGCCTTCTTCCCTTCGACACACACCCGCCGCCCTGGTTATGGAAAGAGAAAAGTCGTGTGCTGGCAAGCGGTGCTTCTCAAACTGGGGCTCGTGAGCCTTAGCTTGGGTCATCAGCTAAACAAACTGGTGCTTTGAGATGCGAGTGACGGCATTTAGCAATTTCTCAACATACAGAATGTCGTTGCGTCCATTCTTTGCTTGGACTTGCGACGTCCAATTTGACTATTTCCTTTCCAACTCAACATAAAACAAGCAAAACGACTGATGCAAAAAAAAGTTATATTCTTCACATTCTAATTATGTCATTACTGTATCCACCAAAGTGTAACATTTTATACGGCTGGGCAACATGGCTGAAAGGTATATCACAATATAAGTATTTCATACTGAATTATATCTATATTGATATATCTCAAATTTGTTGACTTTTACTTTTTATGGGAACCCCAGCAGTAAAGTACATGACTTAATTTTGACGACACAGCTCAATTATATAAGCAGATGACTGCGGTTAAAATGGCTACAAAATCGCAGCTTTCTGACCCTGTAATCGTCTTAAAATAAATCACAACTTTAGTGGAGGATTTGCTCATGAGTGGCACGATTTGGGAGAAGGATCGCGACTTATCTGTTAAATGTGAGGGACCATGCCCTAGGGGGGGTTACGGAGGGGATTCAAGTGGTGATTTGCTTTTATTTCAGTCTGGTAGACTAACCCGGCCAAATCCATTATGCCCCGATGTTACGACAAATGACTCGGCTAACATGCTAACGAGCGCAGCACCATATGACAAAATGAATGAATGACAAACCGGCCAAGCCCCAAAAAATAAGGTGGGTGACAAGCATAAAGCTCAGTCAAATTGCAGTCAAATTTTCATAGACTTTTGCTCCGGTGTGGGAGTGAACACAGCCGTCCGTCTTAGTTCCCAGCCAATTGAAGCGGCTCCTCACATTCCCTCTAATGTCAGCGCAGGAGTGGCGCGCACACTCTTTGACATGGCTGAGGCAGAAATGGACTCGGTGGAGTCCATGCAGAAAATTGAAGCTCACAAAAGACATTTGGAAGAAACTGCATGCAATTCCCCACGGGAGGATGATGTAAATTTGGCCAGGCGGATTACAGATCGCAGTTTTTCAGTAGGCATTTGGAGACCACCTTCCACCGCGATCATTCATGTATCAGTGTCGTTCACCCGCGAGTCAATACTTGCGCCCAACGGTCACTCACAAGAACTAGAATGACAAAGAATGCAAAAGGTGACACTACCTCTGTGATGGGAGACTTGGGGTTGACGTTTCTTGCCGCCGCTATTTCCTGAAGCTGGTTGACCACCTCTGTGATGGAGAGCCGCTCGACGGGGTTCACCTTCAACATGGAGCCTGCAAAAAAAGAAGGGTGAGGCCCAAAATACTGCCACGTATTCGGAGTATTGAATCCGGACAGATGCAGGATGCTTACGAATGAGATTGTGGTAGACTGTGTACTTGGTGTCGTTCTGCGGTATCGAGTACTTCCCGTTGACGATCTGCAGCTTGGCGCCTTCCTCGAACGGGTGCTGCTTAAAGCACAACAGGTAGAGAATGCAGCCCAGGGCCTGCGCGGGACAGGACAAATTAGGGATGGGAATTGATTGACTCCTTATTTATCCAATTCGATTCGCTATCGATTTTCATTGCGTGCGGAAATAAAGGAAATGCTTTAACAGTGTAATATATTTAATGTAGGAAAATAAATATACAGCACATCCAGTATAGACAGATAGTCTGTAATACATCCTTGGGGGCAGGACAGGAAAAGTAGGCAATCTCAAGACATCAAAAAGCAACAAGGACACTGGCTACTAACATTTGAGAATGTTTACAGCGCTCCTATCGCATTCAAAAAGAGCCAACGCTTATTCAGAAATAAAAAAGAATGGCTAATGAGACAATTAGGTAAAACAACGGTGTTACCCAGATGTCTTGCTTCTCATTGATGGGATAGTTGGAGTACAGGTCGATCATTTCCGGGGTCCGGTATGCTGGAGTTGTGTTCCTCGTAATCTATAGACGGAGACGAACAGACATACAGAGAAACACAGTAAAGTAGTCTGTGAGACTTGGGCTCCTTGAGCCTCAGGGTCTTGTCTCATGTAGAGAGCTTGGACTTGTCGTATGTGAAACGTCACCATCCCAGCCTTAATTTGTGCATTTTGTCCTGGAAAATGTGGAATACTCAATCATCTGCATTGATTTTATTGGGATGTTCTGTAAAGCGCTTTCTTATAGCTACGTGTTGTGAAAGCCCCATATAAATAAAGATGGATTGTGTTGTATATTTGGAAATGTGGGGAAAGTGTATTTTTTTTGTTTACATTTTCAACGCACAGTATGACCATTATAACTGATGCAGGTTTTATTATGGGCAAAATGAGAGTAGCACTTGTGATCATCCAGTAAAAGCACTGTAATATAAACATAAATGGTCGCAATTAGCATGACGGATGAGCGTGTTAGCAACTTTACAAACACAATCTCGGGGCGCATCTCATTGAGGTCAAAACATCCTGGACTGGCAGTGTGATTATTCAATCAAAAGCATCTGGTGTTTGTCAATGTCATTTCTCCTGCGGATGCAGTAATGATTGGAGGGGGAAAAATGCTTAATGGCCATTTACAGTAATGGGAACAAAGCCTCCAATGACCTCATCTTGTCATACATATTTCAACACTAAAAATATATCTTTTTTTGTTACATCTTTTATTCCAATTGTAAAAATGATACATATTCAAACATCAAATAAACAGTTTGCTGTGATGGATAAACGCTAATTTAAATGTGAATATATTCATTGCCAGAGATGGTATTTTGCTGGCCTGTCCGCCGCCCTCTCACTTAGTTTTAACATGTTCTCAGTTGAACTCTCAGTTAAAGAGCAAGTACACACAACAGCATGACAAAATTTCATTCTGCTCTGAGAGCAAATATTTTAATTCTAGACTTGTGGTACTTGACCTGGTTCGGTACGGTGAAAGGGACGGAGGAAAATCCTTTTTTAAAAACTTCTCATCCTCCGTCCCCAAAATGGGCTGTTCCGCCACTGAGACAAAATGCCATTTTTGTTCATTACCAATATATAACCAGAATTTTGAATCATGAAAATCCAAAGGTACATATTTTAACACTAAATAGATTCTAATTTCATAATTACACTTCCGGTATGTAATTTCAATTGAGAATTTAAATACAAGTTACAAAAAACATTGCAAAAGTACAATATAATAAAGTATAGATTATGCAACAATGCAGATTTAATTAAATTACAAAATACAAATAATAGATAATCATGACTTTGATTAATAAAATATAGTAGATGTATTTTATGACATCACAAAATTCTTAGTCAATAATCATATTTAAATAATTTAAAATGAAATACAATAAACTGCAATAAAGCATGATGTTACGTACATATTTCATTACATGGATATCTTCTTTAAATTTATGTAAGTAATTCAAAATTAAATAAATTTAATTAAAAAAACACTAAAAATATGCACATGAAATGTTGCATTAACAATTTAATACTTAATTCTTTCCTTACAACACGTTTATTTTCCCAGTCCAGCATTGCTGCCTTTTTCTGTTAGCTTCTGCTTGGTCTGGGATTATAGCGCCACCTGCTGCTTTGCTTTTCCTGTTGTCTCCCAATACAATTTTTTTTTTTAAATTAACTTGACAATTGACACCATCCCAAAAACACAGGTGTGAATGTTTAACAAATGCCTCTTTGAAATGTGAGCGATGGTAATGCGAACGTTTAATAAATGCCTCTTTGAAATGTGGGCGACGGCAAAGAAGCGTGACGGTGCGCACGTACCTCGTCCTCTACCATGGACCTCTTCTGTGCCGACCAGCTGTAATCGGGGTAATGCGCCACACTGGTGGCGCTGCCAAAGTCGCACAGTTTGATGGTGCCTTGGTTACTAATCAGCAGGTTCTCAATCTGCAAGCAAGAGATAGCGGCACAGCGCCCAGCTCAAACTTCCGGCTGCTACACGTCGACAATTGCGTATGTATACTGCAAAAGGCAGTCAAAATGAAGTAATTTGCTGTTTTGCGCATGACTGAGATTTCTTTGGGTTTGCGTATGAATTAAAATAATAAAATAAACGTTTTCATGTTGTCCTTATTGAGACATTGTGTATAGAATTTGGGAGAGAAAAAATATTTAATTACGGCGGTCACTGTCAATTATTCCATTAACAGATCAACTAATCAGAAACAATATTATTCTCAATTGATTGTTTATTATTTACGCGAATACTTCATGGACACAGTGGAAATGTGATATCTTTATCTGACATGTGGAAAGAAACCTTGTATGATCCAATATGTTCAGTTTCATATTTATTTATGATATTTTCTGGACAAATTGAAACTATTAAAATAAATAAAAATAAAATAAAGGCAAATGAACCATGAAAGAATACTAGAGACGTGCCTCTCACCACAAAAGATGATTTGATACGGTTCTCGATACAGGGGCTACAATGCGATTACAGGATGCAACGATTTAAAAATGGAATGATTCGATTCAGTGGGAATACAATTCTTTTTGATACGGCATGGCTGAAGTGTTTCCATTCATATGCAACAACATGAATAAGCTTTAAGAAGAAGCCAGTGCTAAGGCAGCTCATCTCTGTTTTGGTTGCATCACAACGCGATGCTTGCTAACGGGAAATTGATGCCGTTTTCTTTTTCTAATTTCATGAAAAGTAGTCATTTTGGAGATGCGTGACGTTGTGTATGCAAACATGTTCTTGTGGCCCACCTTGAGGTCTCTGTGTATGACGTGGGGCTTCTGCTTGTGCAGGTGCTGCACGGCACGGCACGTTTGGTAGAAAACTTTCAGCACCGTGTCGCAGGACACGGGGGCGCGCTGCTCCACCCGCCGCAGGAAGTCCACCAGCTGGCCTGAGGGCAAGAGGAAACGTTTGTGGGGTTCACATTGTTCTCGCCCCATTTTCTCTCAAGTGACATTTACGCAGAGCAACAACATGCAAAAGTCAGACAAAAATCTGTATTGGGAATTTACTACCACCTACACGACTGGTGTGGAAGAGTACTGTAGTACGTATGGCGCCTCTACTTGAAAATCCGAGCTTTTGCTTAAGCCAGTTTTTTGGTTTTTACTTGCAAGAATTGTATTGATTTAAGAGCGCTAAAAAAGAAACTTTTTATATAAATATTTACATTATTTTATAGAATAAAAAAATCTATTATTGCTAATCTTCGGTGTTGGATATTTAAAGAAATGCTAATAAGCCAAATGTTTTGCCAGTAATTCACATCATTATTTTTTTAAGTGTTAGAGGACAAAAAAAAACAAGTTATTTCACAAATTTTATATTTTTGAATTGACCGGAATTTTACTCTGGCAAATATCTCTATATTGGTTGGACCCTTAACATTATTGCAGCTTCTTTGTATAAACGCATATGTATAATGGCCGAGGCACGCACACAAGAAGGATTACAATGTGGGCCCTGTAAGGGATAGATTTCCATTGACTTCAAACAGCAATGAAAAGTTGTAGTAAAACGCGTGAGTGAGCGGACACTCAGACAGGAAGCGAGGCTGCAGACGGGAAAGTGTTTCGTCACCGTCGACTCAGACCAGAAAGTCACAGCTAAGCGCTAAATATGCGTGTCACCATCAATGTACCTTTGCAGAGTTCAGTGAGGATGAGGAACTCGGCCTGACCCGTGTCCGACTCCTCTTTGCCAATGGAGGCAGCGGAGCAGAACTGGACCACGTTGGGATGTCCTGACAGCTTTTTCTATAAAGGTGGCGGGAAATGTTTTGAATAAAATTACAAATTTTAAAAAATTCTGATGTTCAAAATTCTAAAGAAGGGGTGGCGTACCATGAAGCAAACTTCCTGGATTATTTCCTTGTTCTTCTCATCCTCGTTGGACAAAAGTCGCTGGAGAAAAACCAGAAAGCAGAATTTGATGTGTTGTGATCACAAGGAATAAAAACAGAGTAAGAATTAAAGCATAGGAGGCTAACAGTCAACAAGTTTCCTCTGACCTTGAGCGCGTAGTCTTTGCCACTGCTGATGTCCTGCGCTTCGTAGACAAAGGCAAAGCCACCTGAGGGAAAACACATTGTTAACAATTATCCCCACTTCCTTCTTATTTGTTGCTTTAATTCTTCTCATTACTCAGTTGCATGCAAGGAAGAAATCCACCCGCAAAATGTTCTGCTGCAAAATTTCTTCTTTGTTGCTTTAATTCTTATCGTCACCCGGGTGTTTGTTTCGCGACTCTTCCGCCTTCATTATTGCATTAATTCTTATCATAACTCAGCTGAGTCTGATGCGTAAGGAAGAAATCTACTCTAAAAATGGTTTGGCGCTAACTTTTTTCTTTGCCGCTTCAGTTCTTATAGTTATTCGGTTGTATCACCACACTTTTTTCTTTTTAGTCGCCTTAATTCTTTTCATTATCTGGATAAGTTTGTTTCTCGACACTTCTTCACTATGGCTTTAATTCTTACCATTGCTCATAGCATTTGTTCTGCAAGGACGAAATACCCCCTAAAACATTGTCGCTAACTTTTTTTTCTTTACATTTATATTTATGCCTGCTTGTGTTTGTTTGTTCTCTCCATCTTCTTTATTGTCTCAGCTCATATTGATACTCAACTTGTGTTTGTCCCAGAGGGGATACTCTAAAGATATAAACACCCCACTTCAACCTTGTTTCTTTACTTCCTATCTTTACATGTTGTTTTTGTCTTCGCGCTTCAACTCCCTCGCCTTGGCTTTATTTTTTATCATTAAGTGGTTGTGTTTGTTTCACGAGTAGTGAATTCACTCTCGAAATGTTGTAGTTCTAACTGTTAGCTTTTCCTTATCGTTGTGTTCGCTCAGAGGGGAAAATGTGCTTTAATTCTTATCATTAGTTGTGTTTCTCCTGAAAGGAATAAATACATTTGAAAACTTGTTTGATCCTAACCATGCACTTACGAACCACTTGCATGGCACTGGCTTGCCCATGCCTAGTCTAAATCATTTGGTCATCTCCACAGATGACAAATCCACTCTTAGGACTTTTGACGGCACCCTTAAAACAGTTTATGATAAGCTATAGATAAAGATGGGGGCAACGCACTACACGTCTACTCAATTCAACATTGTTCCTTGGCACCAAAATGTCACGCGATTGTGTCAAAAGTAACACCTGCTGTGGCTTAATTCCAGAAACAGCGTATGGTTGGTTAAAAAAAATCCACTGAACACTGAATTCGCGGACGGCGAAGCGCGAATACCGCTTCACTTTACAGGCAGCAAAGTCAACATCATCATAAGTTTGGAGTTCAAGTAAGCCATGCAGTCCGGCTTGAAAGCTTAATGAAATCAGTCTAATTGTACCGGAATTTAGAATATTGAAAAATATCGACTTAAAAGAATGTAACTGTCATTGATCGCCAACTGGATAAATGTTAGCAAGTTAGCTACTCAGTTGCTAGTTAGCACAATCCCACTGTGACAGTCACTAAACACAAATCTGTCGCCCTTTCACCTTCCGCTATCACTCGCTTGATTCGCAGTTTCATGTCGCCCAGCTCGACCATCTGCCCCACAAAGTCGTTCTGGTCCCGGCTTGCCGCTCCAACCGAGCCGGGCCCGGCAAGGAAATCCAGCGCCGATTGGAACAGCGACATTTTTGTCAAAATTGTTTTTTCACTCTGTTCCTTCTCCTTCTTCTTCGAAGGCGCACCAAAATGCCAGCTGGGGGTTGAGAGGGTGTTGGTGACACCGACGGGGGTCCGAGAGGACTCGTTGGTAGTTCGCTTAGAAGAGTTGAAAACCTACTGACATTTTCTTCCTGTTGTCGAAACGACGACAAGAGGCCGCAGCCATCACTCCATTCCAGCTCGAGCCTACTTCCGGGCTCGATGGTGACGTCGTGGCACGAGTTCGTCACGTGAGAGGGTCCAGGGCCATTGGAGAGAGGAGCACTGACGTCACGAATCATGTGAGCAGAAGTCGGAATTGCATATACATTTTATTTTCTTCCACCAAGTGTTTTGTTTTGTGTCAAAACGTGGACTTATCTTTTCTTGTAAAGTGTACGTGTTATAAGTATTGTAGAAATAACTAAATATAAATAAACATGTAAATACGGCCAGGATTAATGTTGCATTTGTTGAAATGGGAAATTGGACTTTATCTATCTGACTGAAGTTTGAGATATCTGCATTTTGAGTCAAAATCGCAGTCCTATAGATATATCTAAAACCTCTTATTTCATCTCATGTTCTTGAGACTATGGGGGCTTCTATGAACGAATTTTCAAGCACATTGCAAGTTTACAAATTAGACTATCTACTGATGACTTTCTGAACTGATTAGCCTTTGGATCCACGTTGACCGCTATCATGCGTAATGGAGTCCAACAGACAACGGTCAGGCGGATCGCAACACAGAGCAGGACTCAATTCATTTAGGCTAGTCTGTCTAGTAACTATGAAAACTGGTGTGTTGTTATAAAGCATGGGCAAAAAGCACATACATTCAAACTGAAAACTCCCTTTTGTGATTTGTTTTAACGTGTAATTTTGTATTAAAATTATTTTCGAACAACACATTGACTTGAAATGAGAATATGAATGGTGGGTGATATCATGGTTGCGCCCATAGTTCGCTGCTGCCATCTAGCGTCATTACAATACAAAGGTGCAGAGTTCGGTTCTGGCCTTCCTGTGTGGAGTTTGCATGTTCTCCCCGTGCCTGCGTGAATTTTTTTCCCGGTACTCTGATTTCCTCCCACATTCCCGAAACATGCATGGTCGGTTGGTTGAACACTCTAAATCAGGCATCACCAAACGCGGTCCGGATCCGGACCGCGGGATGGTTCGGACCGGACCCATGGCCAATCTATGATTACTTTTTTTCAGGGCGCATTCGCAAAAGTTGGCGCTGCAATTCTAGTAAATACGGAAAAGGCGACACTGATTTGAGCCAATCAGATCTTTTGTTTACGATCCACTGCCAATTGCGCAGCAGACCGGAAGAGAGTGCTGCTGACAGTATGCCTTGCTAAAAAGTTAGCGAGGTCGATGCGTCTTGTTTTAGATGAATGGACGGAGAAATTTTGTTTCGTTCTGGCTGCAGCCAATTCAAAACCAGTGTGCATCATATGCTCCGAAACCGTCGCAACATTGCGAAGCGCCACTACGAAACAAAGCACCGCCCTTTTGTGCACAGTTAACCGCTGACGTTTGAGGTGAGCGCAGGCAAAAACATTGAACTTCGAGTGCAGTACAACAGATTTTTACATTTTCCTTTACATCCCAGCGGCATGCAAACGAATATTCAGTAAAAGTATCATGGATTTTGGGGAAACATAAAAAAAACGTTCAAGTGATGGGGAAGTTGTGAAGGAGTGCTTAAATGTGGTTGCACAAACATTATTTAAAGGAAAACACAAAACCCAGATGTGTGAAATAATCTACCAAATCCCAATGGCCCTGACTCCGTTCCAACCCAGATTTAAGTCACTGGCAGGGCAGTCACAAACTCATTTTTCTCATTAAGAGAAGTTAAAAAAATATTCAAAAGAAAAAGTGGTGTCAAAGCTCATTTTGAATTAGTTTTTCACGAGGACAGCCATTTGTATTGATTGTGTACTGACCATGTTGACCTGGTTTACTTGGATAATTAGGCTTTCCGTTTTTTTAGGCTGATAACTCTTTGATTTAAAAAAATAAAGGTAAAAGATGTTAACTGAATGCTTAGCACTTGATATATTTCTGCAGGAGATATTTTACAGTTTTTTTCTGGAAGTGGCACCCTTAAATTCCTGGAGCCACATTCTCTTGAATGTGAAATAAACGCCTTATATTTGTTTGACTGGCAAAGGTGGTTAATGGGAACATTGCTAAATATTTAGTATATAGGTGTGCTCTGTTGAAAATGACTAAATATTAAAACTATATAAAAATGTGAACATAGGCTAGACATTTCGGGAAGTTGGACTTTGGTTCGGACCTTTTAATTGGAAGAAATTTTCGTCGTGGACCTCTGTGACTTTTAATTGAATACCTCTGCTCTAAATTGTCCCTAGGTATGTTTGTGAGCGCGGATGGTTGTTTGTCTGTGCCCTGATGTGGCAGGAAACCAGTTCAGAGTGTACCGCCCCTACTGCCCAAAGATAGCTGGGATAGGCTCCAGCATCGACGGGACCCCTGTGACAAGAAGCGACTTTCTTTCTTTCTTTGCACACTGTACAATGACAATAAATGGATTTCTGATTCCTTTCTTTCTTTCCTGAAATTGTAGAAATAAAGAAAGTAATTACAGATACCCAAAATATTCTTTTTGACAAGGCCAAAGTGAATTTCAGGTAGCTGCAAAAAACACCAGGTTGCGAGAAATGGAGAGCCAACTTCACGCTGGTCCCGTACGGGAGTGTGAAGAGCGCTTGCTCCACAGCCGACCAAGACGAGGCAGTTTGGTCCCACTGCCTCCTGATAGGGCACACCTCTTCTGCGTCACGCCCTCTTCGCGCTCCGATTGGCTGTCGTTGGGTAGCAGTCCCTTCCATTCCGCTTCCGTCTCCTCCCACAGACATGAAGCCATCTGTCGGCTGATATGGAACCAGAGCCCCGAGGGCCAATCACAGCCCATCGGGTTGGACGGGCGTGCGCGTGCACGTCGGTGAGACGTTCAAGAACTCGATGTCGGCTGACAAGCTTATGGACACGTTCAAAGAAATATGCATCCGCAAAAAATGACGATACGGTTAAAATAAAAATTCATCTGATATTTAGTTATTTCTTTTGTAAAGTGTTATTTCTTTTATATGTTATTGTAAAGCTAAAAAAAAATCTGACTTTACAAAGTAAAGCCAATCGTTTTTATTTTTGCATTTCAATTGACTCAAGCACTATACCCTCGTTTCAGTAATTTTTATACCAATGGAATAGTCTCTCTTTGATGCATTCAAGCTCTTATTTTTAATCCGTGCGGGAAAATGATTACCGCAAAATCTCAAGTGTAACATTAAATTTGTGACATTAAATTAGATATATACAATTTAAAAGTCTGAGCTGCAGTGAGATGGTGAAAAGCGAATTGTGATATAGTGTGGTACAAATGTACATACTTGGCACCCACTAATTCTCGTAAAAAATGTATATATAAATCTATTTATTTTCGCTATGCAACTAACAACTGCAAATACCCGGGAGCCTGCAAATTTATTACGGCCACCCTGTTCAACGTTGTTGCTAAAAAGTAACTTATTCAAAAAACAGTAAATGGTTGGAAATAAATCCACTGTTATACATGTTTGGATTGGAATACTAATTAATAATAATTCAATATAACGAAGAGTAAAAGAATGAAAAACGGATTTACGTTACAAGTCTTGAAACGTTGCTTAAACACCACATGCTCTTGAACCAATTTATGTGACGTATGCTCATCCGTGGGCACTTGTCCTCTCCTCTTCCCCGCCCCGCCTCGGTCGACACTCTTCCGTGACAGCCGCGCGAGGTTCCCACTGGAGTGCACCGACGAGCCGGCCAGCTGACTGTTAGCTTAGTTTATAGCGTTCAGCCAGAGCGAGCCAGCCAGTCAGCGAACGAGCGAGCGACGTGTAGTCGAGTAAATACGGGAAAGGACGCCAACATGTCCAAAGACAAGATCGACAACATCATGGAGGCGGACAACAAGGTGCTATGGTACCCGGACTCCAAGAGGGACACGCGGATGGACCAGTTCAGACGGCAGGTGAACCGCGAGCATGGGCTCGAGCTGGGTGAGTCACTCGCTGGCTTGGTGGAGCTCATTGCGTTAAGGGGCTTGCTTCAATTTAGCTTTCATTGTTGCGGGATTACTGGCCGCACAGAAGCAGGACAAGTGAGTCCTGACACAGTGTACCTCTGCCAAGGTCGGCCAGTGTCAATATAAAAGAACAAGTTTTCCAAATACTCTAAAACTGTCAAGCGCCCTTTTAAGATTGATGGCGGATTATGAGAATTTCCCTTTATTAAAAAACAAAACAAAAAACACGCTAAAAGACACAAGTGTCCCTTTAAGATTGATGGCGGATTCTGAGAGCTTCTCTTTATCAAAAAACAACAACAAAAAAACCCACTAAAAGAGACAGGCGTTCTTTTAAGATTGCTGACAGATTAGGAGAACATCCCTTTACTAAAAAACTAAACAAAAAAACGCTAAAAGAGACAAGCGTTCCTTTAAGATTGTTGCGGAATATGACAATTTCCCTTTATTAAAACAAACAAACAAACAAAAAAAATGAAAATGGCAATGGCATCTATATGGGCAGAAAATGGATGGATGGACAAACAAAAAAAAATAGGAAGCGATCTGCTCCTGGATCAAACTGTCACCATCACAGATACACTGCAACAGCATGTTGTGAGTGATGCCAGTAGCTGAAGTTGCTCCTTGCGAATGTTCTCATTTTGTATTTGTATAATTGACCCTAAGTGCAGACCAGAACTTCAAGGTAGCAGTTTGCATGTCGCATTCACAAAACCCTTATAACCGCGAAGGTCTTCTTCCTTCCCTGATTTTCAGTACTTGAGAAAAGGGTTCCATTTTGCAGGGCTGTTTTGCCGTTTGACTCAATATGCATGTGTGTGTCTCTTTCCGCAAGTCAACTACGTGGACTTGTACCAGTGGTCGGTGGACTGCTACGCCGACTTCTGGTCACAGGTGTGGAGCTTCTGTGGCGTGGTTAGTTCCAAACCCTTTCACCAGGTGAGTTGGTGCTCAATATATACTAAAAAAATAAATAACAAAAACCCTAAATGAAATGATGACACAGCAGTATTTATTTTATATTGAGACTGTGTGCGGTCTCACACAGAAACAAGACAAAACTCAGCCATTGCGTCTTGCCGCATTTAGATAAAACTGTAGCGTGCAACTAAGTTTGGGGGGGATGGGGAACTGCCTTGTGACAGTATGTTCTCTTTATAGCTTTCAAATGATGTGTGTGTGTGTGTGTGTGTGTTGCGTATATTTGTGTTGTATGTGAATTTGTTTGCATGTGTCTTTTTTGTGTGTGTTGTGTTTGTCGCCATCTGTGTGTCCATGTCTGTATGTGTGTATCCATGTGTGTGTTCATAATTATTTTGCATTTTACATTTCTTGTTGGTCTGCGCATTTCCGTTTGTATCTATATGGGCTCTGTGTCTGTTTGTGTGTGCACCATTCTGTGTTATCTGTATGTCCATGCACCATGTGTTTGTGTGTGTGTGCTTGTGTCCTGGTGTGTGTCAACGTGTGCTCCCATTTGTGTGTGTACGTCGGTTTTCGTGTTTATGTGTTCCGTGTATCCATGTGTGCGTCTGTATTTGTGCGTGATCCTTGTGTGTATCCGTGTCGGCTTGTGTGCGTGTATATGTGGTGTGTGTGTCTGTCCATCTTTGTGCATCTGTGCATGCTTGTGTGTGTATTCCAGGTCGTGGACATATCCAAACGTATTTCTGACGTTCCCGAGTGGTTTTCAGGCGCTCGCCTCAACTACGCCGAGAACCTGCTCAAACACGCCGAGCAGGACAAAGTTGCTCTTTATGCAGCCAGTGAGTGCACTGTGCACGCACACGCATGCACACGCACACGCACGGGAGGAATACGCTTTATTAGAAAGGCTTCAGTCAAAATTGATGTCCTACTTTTGTAAATACCCACATAGCCATATAATTGTTGTGATGTATAATATTTCATTATTTTCTGATCTTTACATGTTGCGTTTTTTTTTTGCATATAAGTGATTCACTACTTGTAATTTTACAATCTTGTGGAATTTTGATGCCAAGTTAGTGTTGTAGTGAGGAGAGGAGTTTCAACATTGCCCTGTTTCATAGAAAAGTGATGCTTTGTTGCCATCATGTGCCATCTATCGGCAATTGCAATCTCTCTCTCTCTCTCTCTTTTTCTCTGTCTCTCTCTCTCTCTCTCTCTTTCTCGCTCTGTATCCTTTAGGTTGCACGATCAATGTCCCCTTTATTACATTACTTTGAGTAGTTGCGTGTGTGCGTATTGACTAAAGATTGCTCGCACTACCGTCCTCCCTGTAGAGTTCCAATGTAATTATGGTTCCATCTTTTGGCTCCAGTTACCCACCAGATAAAAAAAAAAGTATTACACATCACTATTTGTCATATGCGTGTAAATTAAAAAAGTGGATGATGCACTCCTCATGTTGGAACGGTAACTTTACCGAATAATTCACGGGAAGAAAAAAAAAACGATTTTTTTTCAGCCGAGGCTAACGAGGAGATTGTGAAAGTCACCTTCCGGGAGCTGAGGCGTGATGTGGCGTTGTTTGCCGCCGCCATGAGGAAGATGGGCGTCCGTACGGGAGACAGAGTGGTGGGTGAGTTTCCAGCATGCTCCTGCTGATGCTAATATTGTAAAAACAACCCTAACAGCACAACAATTGATGCTGTCTAACAAAATGTCCAACAGGCTAAAAATGTGTCTGGCAGATTAAACCTGAGGTTCATTTGAAGTTGAGAAGACTCAAACTCTGAATGCTAATGCTATAAATAAAACAAAAAGAATCAATTTTGACAAAATAGTGAAAGTGTATCTGACCGATCAACAAGGGGTTGTTTGAAAGAACAGTTACACAAATATAGAAGAGGACTAAGAATGCTAATGTTGTACTTGCTAACGTATGAATGCTAATGTAGTTATGTTATTGATGAAATGTGTCTGACAGATCTACAAGGCGTCATCTGAATCAGACAAACACATTAAGTAGGGTCTGACTCAGAATGCTAATGTTAATCCTTAAAACAAAAACAATGTTGTGGTTGATAAAATGTAAAACACACTAGAATTGTATCCGCGAGATGTACGAGCTGTCATCTGAAACAACAGATAACCAAATAAATTAGAACGCTGACTGATTCTGCTAATGCTAAAATCAGATCAATCAATTTTGTGCTGCCAAAAAGCTATATTTCATAGTACATAGCTAAATGTAGCTAAAGCTGTTGTCTAAAACAACAAACGGAGAATATTTCAAAACTAAAAACTAAACAACAAAAAAAGTTGTTGTGGTTACCAAAATGTCTCACCCGCTACAAATATATGTATCATACAGAGCCACCACAGGTTGGTAGCGACAACTAATAGTCAAATAAAAAAGACTTGAAATGCTAATGCTAGTGCTAAAAACAAAAGTGTCACGGCTGACAAAATGTCAGACCAGCTAGAAATATATCGGAAAGATCTATGAGGGTTTGTTGTAAACAGTCGCCTAAAGAAGCTAACCCAGAATGCTAATGCTAAAAACAATGCTAATTGAAAATATGGCTCCGAGTCTCTAAAAGTAAGTTAAGCTGTTGGCCCACGTTTCAGAGTCCTTTTCGATGTGGACGTTAATATTTGTCTTGGGTGGATTTCTCTGCCTGCCTTGATGCATCCGGTACAAAAAGAAAGCTGCGCCCTGCCCCACCTGTGAGCAAATACCATAAACAACACATCCAAGCAAAATCAAAAATAAGAAGGGTGGATTTACCAAAGGTATCAATAAGACAAATACAAAAAAAAAAGATGTGGGTGTAAAAGTGAATTCGTTTTAGAATTATAATATTGTGCTTTGAAAATGTATAATGGACAATTTAGTTCATTTAAAGCCTTGACTGATAAGGGAAATCTAACCCTAGCTTTAAACCCTTACTTGAAATCATACTTTAAAAATTCTACAGTCAGGAAACCTGAACCACAGCTTGAGACTAACCCTTCTTTATTTTTCTAAACTCTTACTCTGGCTTCACACCTTTCCTTAATATCTTAACCTAGGTTAATCTGAAACTCTAACCCTTATTAAACATTTGCTTGATAAAACCATGCTGGATAACCATATCAAGGAGAGAGTGAATACTCGGACTGGTATCGGTCTGAAAAAAAAAGTGGTATTGAACATCCTTCATCATATCTTTGAAACAAATCTTAATTGTTCATCTTTTCTGGATCATTTTATGTGCAAATGGCGAGCGATCCTCTGAATTATGGAAGAAAACTGTGCTCATGTATGAAGAGAAATCAATAAGGCGTTGTCCGCAATGTCCTTGTCCCTTCCAGTTACTACTGAGACGATATCTATGAGCACTTAGCTGATGAGCTAGCACGCACACGCAAGCGTCTCTCACGCACGCGCAAGCGTCTCTCACGCGCGCACGCACTCACAACACACACGCACGCACAATGCTGCTTGCTCTGGTTATTTCGTCAGTAAATCATTCATGACCACATAGCAGTGTGGTGGCATTTTCATTCCATGCGGCAGCACTTCGCACGCATGTTTCGATAAGATCAATACAGAATGGACTCTTCGACAGAATTGACTGAACTTCACTTTCTTGATTACATGCACTAGCACCAAAAAAAATAAATAAATGAAATACAGAAAGAAGCAAGATGATTAAAAACCAACAAAAAATGAAACACCTCATTGAAAACCCTAACCATGACGTCAACTGCTTTGTATGACGTGAAAATCTATTAACAACAAATTCCTATTGAGTTGTTTTTCCTTGGTATGACTTTCCGTCTGTTGTGTTAATGTGTGCGTGTGCTCATAGGCTACCTTCCCAACGGCATCCACGCAGTGGAAGCCATGTTAGCAGCAGCAAGCATCGGAGCCATTTGGAGCTCCACGTCCGTCGACTTTGGGGTCAATGTAAGAACATGTTAAATTTTTAAATGCATTTATTTAGTTGAGATATGATGATATAAAAAAACAAAACATGATCAATAATCCCCAGATCTCTACATGTATGTTTTCTAACTTTAAGCTTTAAAATGCAGTTGATACCTTTTGTGGTATTGTAGCGCCTCCTCTGGACAATAGTGGCAAAACAACTGCAATACATGCAAGGAGGAAGGCTCAATGCATAAATTGTACCTTCCCCCCTTCTTTGTGGCGTTGTCAGGGCGTTCTGGACAGGTTCTCACAAATCCAGCCCAAGCTGTTGCTCTCCGTCGCCGCTGTGGTTTACAATGGGAAAACTCACGACCACGTGGAGAAGCTCACCTGCGTCGTCAAAGGTTTGGTACACGGTCATGAAGCCCTAATCCTTCCTTGAAACCAACCCCAACTACAACTTGCCTTTTGCTTGACTCAAAAACTGTAACTCCACCTTGAAACCATAATTTTAAACCCTATTTCTCTCTTGAAACACATCTTTGAAACCCTAATCCTTGAAACCCTAAAACTGGCTTCAAATCATTCATTGACATTCTAACTATAACGCTTCAAAAACTTTTAACCCTTAACCCTTATCTTTAAACCAAAATTTCTCTCCCGAACTAATGTTTAAAACTCAAACCCAGTTTTGAAACCCTTATAAACCTGCTTCCAAACTCCATCTCTCGCTTCAAACCACTCTCTGAAACACTGCCTGTGGCTTCAAACCCTGACTTGAGAAGCTCTTCACTGTATTTCTCTGTCATGAGAAGAACAAAAATCCCCAAGATGTGTGTGCATGTGCGCGTGTGTGTCCCCTGTAGGCCTTCCTGACCTGCAGAAGGTGGTGGTGATTCCATACGCTCGCGACAAAAAACATGTCGACCTTTCCAAGATCGCCAACAGGTATGCGCACAAATAATAACAAGATATGGCTTACGGCGTAACATTTATGCTAATTTCTTTTAGCCTGTTTACGTCGTTTCACAGTACTTGTTAGTATTAAGCAAGTGGACTTTGTTTGGACAAAATGATTGAACATTTTGTGTGTGAGTCAGAATTACTGTGGCGTCAATGCTAACTTCCGTTAGCGCTCTCTATGGTTTTAGTTTGCGTTAAGATAGCAGACATTTTGATATTTGAAACATTCTCTTCTGTTGTTTGCTCTGTGACATCTAAGCTAATTTCCGTTAGCCCGTCTATGGCGATTCACATTGTATGTTGGCATTTTGGTTGAAAATTTTGGCAATTTGATGTCCAACATTTCATTTTCTTTTGTTTTATATGTAACTTTTGTAATAAATTTCAACTGGGAGTGATAACTTGAAGCTACGACACTATGCCTCTTATAAGAGAACTGTGCAAGTGAGTCTTCTTGTTTTCCCCCTCAGGGATATTATACGAGAAGTCTCCCATTGATTGAAAGAGTAAAGAGAGAATGTGCTTTCTAAGGAGCTTAATGTCTTTTAAAAGAATCACTTTGCTCTATATATTTCTGAGCTATTTATTTACGTTTGCCCGTCCAGTGTGTTTATCGACGACTTCCTGGCGTCCGGTCGTGGCGCTGTTGATCACCTCCCCCAGCTGGAGTTTGAGCAGCTGCCTTTCAGCCACCCTCTTTTCATCATGTACTCATCAGGGACCACCGGAGCTCCCAAGTGCATGGTCCACTCTGCCGGGGTGAGAAGAATGTTTGAACTTGGCTCGACAAGGAGCGCTAAACACTAACACTGGCTTGACACCCTAATTTGACACCCCAGCCATGACTTCAAACCTTATTTTGAAACATAAGCCAAAGCTTCACAGCTTTGGAGCTTCTGATGTAATTCTGTATGGAAATATCCCTGCCATTGTGTAATCTTCCACAAGAGGGCAGCAAAGTTCCATCAGCACGTTGGAGGATGGTTGAGTGAGTGGCAGCCAAGCCTAGACGAGCCTAAGTCAGACATACTCATTTTAAAATACTACCCCTTACTTGCAACCTACCCATGGCCTAATACGATGCTTAAAAAGAAAACAAAAAAATCCGAAAACAAATCATGGCTTGAGACATGAATTTGAAACTGTAACCCCAACTAAACGTAGTTATAAATATTATTTAGTGGCCACACACGTGCCACAAAGTAGTACGTTGTGCCCTTTAAATAATACTTTGTCAATGCAAATTGGAAGAGAGAGGCCACAAAAAAAAATTGTGGTCAAAAATTGCAAATTTGTGAGCATGAGATATGTATGACGTGCGCAAAAGAGTAATTTGTGGGTTAAATATTCATTTGTGGCTTCGAAATACTCATTTGTGCCCACAATAAACTACTGTTCACGAAGTACTGTAAATTATATTATTGAATCCACAATTTTAGATATACCTATTTTGTGGATGGAAATTTGGATTTTGTAGCCTCAAGTGGGGATTTTGTGGCTTCAGATTAGTATTTCGTAAAAACACAATATATTGTAGCCAAAGATTTGTATTTTGTCATATCAAAATTAAATATTGTGACCACAATGTACAAAGTAGTATTCGGTGGCCACAATTTAGTATTTTGTGGCCTCATTGTAATATATTGTGGATTCAAATTGTTATTTCCGTATGAATATATTGTGCGTGTGTGCAGGGCACCCTAATCCAGCACCTTAAAGAACACATTCTCCATGGCAACATGAGCAGCAGTGATGTCATCATTTACTACACCACCGTAGGTTGCCACAATGACCGGCTCTCATTGACCAAGTGTGTTGTTTTTACCACTGTAACGGTACGTGTGTGTGTGTGTGTGTGTGTTGGGTGTGCCCGCGTGACATCAGACGGGCTGGATGATGTGGAACTGGCTGGTGTCGTCGCTGGCGGTGGGCGCCTCGGTGGTCCTGTATGACGGCTCGCCACTCATGCCGACGCCCAACGTCCTCTGGAACCTGACCGAGACGCTGGGGTGAGCAATCCGGCAGCCTTACCCCGGGTTTGGAACCCTCTGTTGAAGCCCTAACCTTGGTTAGAAACCTTCCCATGCAATCCCAAACAAATTGAAACCACAAGTCTTGTTTGAAACCCTGACCTGAAACCCTTATTTGGAGCCCTAACCCTGGCCTGAACCTTACTATGACATCCTAACCATAATTTGAAATTGTAACCCTGTTCGAAACCCTACACTGAAACCCTAACCCTTCCTTGACACCCTAATCTGAAACCCTGTTCCTGCCTTAAAACCCTCCATCGAGCGTCTCCAGTTGGTCCAAAATGTTGTTGCTCGCCTCTTGACTGGTATTTCGAAAGAGAGAGGACATAACTCCTACTCTGGAGTCCCTTCACTGGCTCGCTGTACATTTTAGAGTTCTCTTTAACATTCTGATGTTTTCAAATCTTTAAATGGCCTTGGCCGAATGTACCTCTCTGAGCTCCTCTACCCCTACGCACCGGCTTGCTGCCTTAGGTCTGCGGACCAGACGCAATTAGACGTGCCAAGGACTAAACGATGGCTCAGAGAGGATTGAGCCTTTACCGTTTTCGGTCCCTCTCTTTGGAATAACCTCTTGGTAAATGTTCGGCTAGCCCCGTTGTGTCCCGTCTTTAAAACTCAGATACTTTTGGGGAAGAAATACTGGTAAACGTGCTGATTAAAATCCTGTATTTGAGAAAGAACTGAATTGTTGAGTGCTATCTAGTTAGTCACCCTGAAAATGCATCTTCCTTTTGGAGAGTTTTCTGGAATACCCACTTTAGAGCGGTTCGTCGTCTGCTATGAGTGTGTGTAAATAATAAAAGGGAAAAAAAAAAATAAAAGTTACATGTCAAGAGAAAAACACGCTACAGAAAAGTAAAACAACGATCACCTGAAATATCTCATTGAGCTCAGTAACAAAGTATTTGTACTTGGTCCCACCCAGGAGTGGGACTTGTTGAAATATGAGGTGAGGCGTGACCAGGATATGTTCGCTGGAGCGTCAGGCGGAGAAAGACGAACAGAAAACAAAAAACCCAATCAGGTCCAGCGACTTTGGCGCCAGGCAAACAATAAAAAGTCAAAGATAACGCCGCTCCCTCTTGCGTAACGTCTCCTCTGATCAACCGGAGCAGCTTTGATTGCTATGGTTACCACTAACGTCAATCACTCCCCCTAAATTAAAAAAAAAAAAAAATGACGACGACTCGTGTCCCTTGAGGGAAGCAGCATGGACACGCAGTGATGGGATTGACTCTGAAAGTTCAAAACTATCAATTTTCATCTGAGCAGTTGTTGGGGTGAGAGTGCAAAGGTCACCGCGAGTTACATCACTACGTGAGATACAGTCGAAGGGAACACAATCCGTTTTTCAAACTTCCACATTCGGCCTGGGTGATTCCCACAAATTGGTTTTGTAGAGCCTCTTGGAATGATTTGAAAATTCAGCCTCCTAAGACAGTTTTGCTTGGCAACATGAAATTTGGTAGACACGTCTATCATAAGTTGACCTTCCAAAAAATCTCAAGAGGTTCTGCCTGAGAAGGGGCAGGAAGTCAGCCATTTTAGTTCAAAGTAACAGTTTTAGAATCATTTGAGCCATTTTAAAGGGTCCTTTGAATTTTTTGAGAATTTGGCCAGTTCCACTTTGCAAAACGAAATTGAATTAGTATTTTTATCATGAGTCAACCCCAAAAAAAGTCTATATAGCGTGGCCTTGAAAATGCACAGGAAATCCGTCATACTGGTTTGAAAAAAAGTCTCAAGACGCCATGCCCAAAAAGACAAAGGAAGTGTAGTGTCATCTTGGCCATTTCCAGATGGATTAAACTAAATTGCAGATCACGGCACGGCATGGCGGCCAAGATTGGTGACTTGCCATAAAACAAGTCTTGACCAAACATGTCTTGTGTGATGAAGTTCCCGTCCTAAAGATCGCGGTATGTTTTTTTATTTGTAAAAGCTTCTTACGTTACGTGATTACCATTAACGCGTCAAAAAGCAACTGCAAGTAGCCGTAAATGCCAATTATCGGACGTAATAAGGCGAGTAGACCAGTGGAAGTCCAAAATCAAAAGCTGGGAAGCTTCACTGCGAGTTTAAGCCTCTCGGAAGCTCTGACAGATTTAGCCCCAATTAAATGCTCCAACCTCCCTTCGCACGACGAGGGTGTAAAAAATGTTCTTGTCAGCCTATCCCACAGGGCTTTACCCGCCCCCCGTTGCGGCACTGCGATGTGGGAAATGTGTCTGCACCCTAATTGGTTAAAAAAAAAAAGTCTATCCCGCTTTAAAAGCTCCTATCTGTCTTGGTGCCCAGGCGGCAGCTCTTCTACGCGGTCATTTCTGACAAAAAGTACACACACACGCACACATACAGCTCCACTCCGTCTTGTTAAAGTTCTGTCATCGCCATAATCAATTAAAGCAGCAGCAGGTTGCCAGCTATCTTCACACGATCCAGTAAATCCAGAAATCCATATTTCCTGGTGAGAAGTGAAAAGAGCTCATTAGTCAGCAATTTTCTTTCTTTCTTTTATTTATTTTTTTTGACCTGAGCACGTCTCCTGCCGCAGTTTCCTGTCGATGTCAAAATGACGGCGACGTTCCATTGCTGACGGCAACGTGGTATTGGGAGCGTGACACCTTAAATCGTCACACTTTTGCTGACTGCAGCGCATATTTCAGTCGGGGTTCGGGAGCTGAGGTGACACGTCTAGATGGGGCTCTTCCGAGGTCTCTGGATGAAAATCTGCCCAGTTTCCCCAAGCAAAGTAAATCTTGGTCCACATTTCTCAAGAATCCATGTCTGAAAACTTACAGGAACTCATTCATTAATGTTCCAAGTGGCCCAAAAAGTCTTTTGAAGCCATGGTTAAAAAGACCATTCTGGTTTGAAGTGGCCATTTTAGGGACGAAGATGAACTCAAGACTTTTGGAAAATTCATCCCCCAAAGCATATGTCACTAAAAAAATCTAAAATTTGGAAAGCTTATCTATTGTAAATAGCCATACAAAAAATTCCCAAGATCTTCCTGAAATGACATTTTTGTGTGACACAGCCATTTTAAGGTCATTTCCAGAAATCCAACAAAGAAAAATGCAAAATTCTGCCCTTTGAAGCCCGTTGCACTGCGCAACATGTCATTTGGTAAACATGTCTTTCAGGAGTAGACAGGAATAGGTCTTCACAAACCATGGCTCAAATAACACCGGATATCTGCCATTCTGGTCGCAAGTGACCCTTTTATAGGATCTTTTCCAGATGTCTTACAAAGATGAACCCAAGAGTTTGGGAAAATTCTGCCCATGAAGCATATTGCACTAAACAACACAACAGTTGGAAGGCTTTTCTATTATTATTTGATCCACAAAAAAAGTACCAAGATGCTATGCCTTAAATGACATATTGGTGTGACAGACGTTTTCAAGTTTATTTTTAGAGGTCCTACAAAGAAAACCCCTCTGAAGATTTTTGAAAATTCAGCCTCTGAACGTTGTTTCACTGAACAGCAATTTGGTATCTATGCCTATCTGGGGTAGACCCACAAAAAAAAAGAGAAAATGTCAGCTCAGAGAGGAACACTTTCAGATTTTCCAATACAAAACCATTGGACTGGATCGGGTCTTCAATGTATTGTTTCACGTTAGGGTTTTAGGTCAGTGTTTCAAGACAGGGTGAAGGGCTTGATAACGGAGCTTCAAATGAAGGTTTCAAGTCTGTGTTAGGAGTTCAAGCCATGTTTCGGTTTTCATATGAGCATTTCAAATCCAGAGTTTGTTGACATTTGGTGTCTGAACTTATCTGTCACCTCAATGAACATTTTCTCTCTTCTTATCCAGCATCAGCATCTTCGGCACTGGCGCCAAGTGGCTGTCGGTGTTGCAGGAGAGGAACCTCAAGCCAGGTCAGTGATGCGCACGCACCAACCATCCTGGGCCGGGCCGACTGGCTCATTGTAGTGGGAGGTTTCCCTGACAGCAAACTGTCCCACTTTTGACACTCCACATCTCAACAGTTCATCAACACAACAACCACCAACTTCCTTCCTCCCAGCGGTGGGCTCATGTCCCACCCTGGAGCTCTATTTCGTGATCCTTTCAGTCGCATCCAACTTCTCACACCGTTTCTCTCACAGACACAAGGTGTAGTTCACAACCGAAGTGGCGGTCACACTATGGCGCCCTTCTGAATGCTCGCCAGATCATGGCATACTTCTTTCCCGCAAGCCATCCCACTTTTGACACCAAACCTAAAAATGAGAATGTTCTTTTGTTATAATCAAACATAACTCAAACCACCCGCGTAAAGAGGCAATGGTGAATCATTACACCCCCGACGATTTAATGTAACCAATTTGCCACGTTTATGCAGATTTTTAAAAAAAAATTTTTTTTTTGTTTTCTCGGCCAAAACAAGGGCAACGATGTAGCCGTTAGCTGAGAACGAGGACGGCGGCGGTCGAGGAGCGAGAGGAAAGGGTTGTAAGATTAGGGTGGTAGCTAATAAGCGCCGACACGGCTCCCATTACGAGTGCGGTCCCCTTTTCTATCTCGGGAGAGCCACAACACTAAAAGCAATTAGCCGGCGCGCCCGGTGACTCGTGTGAAGAAGCGTAACAGGCCCTTTTATGCCGGTGATTGAGTGTCAAGCACGGCAAACTGTTGCTCTCGCCGCCGCCTGAACGGCCGAAAAGACATTGGCCGGTCGAGCCGCTCGCCGTTGTCATCGTCATCGTTAGCATTATCGTGTCCATCTGCTCTTATTGTTCAAGCTTTACTAGTGCTGGTTCACTGCTGGCAACTGCTGCCTGTGGGCGTGTGTTCGTGAGTGTGCGCGTACATGGTTGTGTTTTGGTGTGTGCAGGTACTTTAGTGTATTTGTGTATGCATGTACGTGTGTGTTGCTGACCAGGTTTGAGATTCCTCTCCACTGGACAGCACATCCTCTTGCTCGGCACCTGTGGATTCACCCTTTTTTTCTGCATTTTTTATTTTTTTTTTGTGAACCAATCCTGTTTTTATGTGGCAAACACTTAATGGGACAATGAAGCTTCAAATTTGTTTCATAAACCAGTTATTTACTCCTCTAGATGTCACTGTTGATTTAAATGTGTTGAAGAAATGGCAAGTCACTTTTCTTTCAGCCCAATGTTGAACAGAGTGCCATGTTGAGCAGTCAAAAAATACAGCAACTGGTTCATGAAGGATGATTGAAGCTTCATTTTGCCATCCCTACTTAATGGCGGTATATCACCAATTAATCAAGTGATTTGATTTAGGGGTGAGAGTAATTTGAGTAACCCGATTAAAAATTGTAATTGTTCTACGCTGTTAGGAAGACTAAACCATAAGACATTTGTGCTATATATATATAGATTGCTACTTTTGTCTTTACTTTCAAGGCAGTCCTGTTTTATTTCTTTTATGAAAGTGTCTTTTTTTAAATTTTAATGTTTGTTATTTTATTAATTTCGTTAAATATAGTAACCTTAGGTACACACGTGTGGGTGTGCGTGTGCGTGTGTGTGTGTGTGTGTATACGTATACAAGCTTTTATGTCAGACAAATTAGAATTAGAAATTAGAAATCCCTTTATTGTCATTGTACTCAAGTGTGCAACGAGATTAGAGGGCTCCCCTCTCCAGTGCAATACAACAATAATACAGACAAATATATAAATTAGATAAATAAATAAGAGAGTGCAATGGAATTTAGTACTGAATAGTGTATATAAAAACACATCACAATGCTGTTCTGCAAGGTAAGGGTGTTCTCGTGTGTGTGTGAGAGTTCAGAATGGAGATGGCTCTCGGAAAGAAACTGTTTCTCAGTCTATTGGTCCTCGATTTGATGCATCTGTAGCGCCTGCCAGAGGGCATCAGGTTTATTTGAACAGGCTCCTGCAGGTGACTGTAGATCAGGGGTGTCAGGATCCAGTCCTGGAGAGCCGCTTGCCTGCATGCTTTTGACCTACCTGATTCAAATGATCAGTTCATCAGCAAGCTCTGAAGAAGCCTGATAATTGCTCTTTTGAATCAGGTGTGTTGCAACCGGGAGGGATGGAAAACATGCAGGACACTGGCCCTCCAGGACTGGACTTTGACACCCTTGCTGTAGAGATGATGCCGGTGGGGGGGGGAAACATCTAAGCATTCATATTATTTATTTATTGTGGTTTTTGTTACTTCCTTAAAATACTATATATAAATAACATTAAGATAATTTCAATTCTATAAAATGTAATTTTCTTTCATTAATATGTCTATACTGGATATGAATTACTGTCCAAAAATTGGATTTCCCATCATTTTTGTACAGTAAATCAGCGAGAGAGCGATGCAATAATTTTCTTATGGAAATTGTGCTTTTATCAGCCATATGCTAGTTTGCAGCCCTCAAATAAAAAAAAAAAATCTCTTTTTTCCCCTGCAGCCGAAACCCACAACCTTCAGTCTCTGCACACCATCCTGTCGACGGGTTCCCCTCTCAAACCCCAAAGCTACGACTACGTCTACCGGTGCATCAAGAGCGACGTGCTGCTGGGCTCCATCTCAGGTGATTTAATTTTTTTTTTTTTTTTTTTTTTTTTTTTTTTTACAATTTATGTTTTTTATCTCTCTTTTATTCCCCTCCGAGTGGTTTCCCCACACACCAGCTTACAAAAAGGATTGACACATAAAGGGGAAAAATGTATAGATGTGTACATTTTTGCACACAGCCACCCACAGAGGCCCTTTCAGCCCATTGTTGTGTTGACAGGGCGGCAGAATGCTATCTGTCTCTCTGTGTGAGCTCTGAGACGTTTAACATTTGCTGACTGACACATTAAGAACACACATTGCGCACACACACACGCACGCACACCCCCACACACACTTTCAATAGCAGAGGCGTGAAAAGACGGACAGTAAAAGGCTTTTACACATCCATAAATAGATTTTCCCTTCACCCCAAATACTACAGGGAGCAATGTTTTATCTGTTATTTCGAGGTTTTTACGCTTTATTTTACTGTAGAGCGTTTTTGCAGGAGTGAGTTTCACTTTGCGACATGAAATTTGGTAGGCTCGTCGATCATAGGTTGACTTAAAAGTCTCAAGAATCCATGACTGACTACACACGGGAAGGCAGCCGTTTGGCTTTTCATGCAGCCATTTCTGGGATAATTGTTTGGCTTAAAGTGCTATAGCAGTGAGCGATGAATGCTTGCGAAGGTAGCCAATGTTGGATTCGTCAACTTTTCTAATGAATGTTGACGAGCATCCGGGGGTCACCTCGGTCATTAGTGACATTTAGCAACTTTTAGCCATGCTTAAATCTCTAGCTCACTGAGCAGTGAAGGTTGGCGAGTGTTTGCGCTTGGCCCAAAAGCAGATTTTTCATCAGTCTATGTTCAAGGGGACAAACTGTCCCAAAGATGTTCGCCGGACATTCGCCAGCGGTTCTAATGATTGCCAATGTTTTTTGTTGTCACAAACAAAGTTTGATCATGAAATTTTGATGGGGAAAAAAAAACATTAACGACGGGCTTTAGAGCACGAATGTTTGTGAAGCGTTTGCGCAAGACGGGTGGCGACAATTAGTGGCTATTTGGGACAGTTTTGCCACTGTTTGGGATCCTTTGGTACCGTTTGCCAACTCCTGAAGTAACAGACAATGAAAAGGCGCATGAATCTTCCCCAGCATTCAGTTTTCTGCTGTCCTCTGTCGAAGTGGTGATATGTGTTGCTCATAAAATTGAACACAAAAAACTTTTCCTTACAGGTTGATGCAGGCCCTTTCACCACTTTTGCTTTTTATGTTTTTAAACTCATCCAAACAGGTGTTGTAAAACCGACTGGCTTCCTCCTTGTGCCATGTTTCCTCTCACATGATGATATGAGAATGGGTGCTAATACCTCACTGAGTGGTGAAGGCTGTGCACAAATGGTTTGGTCATGTGGTCTCAGCATTGGCCAATCAAATGGAACTTTGCCCATACGTCTGCATATGACTTTTGCAAAGGGAAAACGCTCGCCAAACTGAAGTATGGGCTTTAGCAACAAGATATTTGGTAAACATGTCTATCATGAATTGACTTACAAAAAAAAAAAAAAAGAAGAAAAATCAAGGCGCATTGTCTAGGAAGACACGGACGGGAAGGGAGACATTTTGGTTTGAAGCAACCATTTCAGAGGCATTTTTTTGCCATTGCAAAGGCTCTTTCAAATTGTTGGAAAATTCAGCCGACCAAAGCCTGAAATTTGGAAGGCAAATCAATCATGGGTCCACAAAAAAAAAGTCTACCACTTTGGATTGAAATGGGCATTTTAGGCTGGAATAACTTCATTTTGCCCACGTTTGCCGAGTGTTCGACCTTTGGCAGTGTAGTGACATACGAGTTACAAAGCCACTCATTTACATCTTCATTTTCACCCATTTCGACAGTGAGCCGCGTCCTGTTTGCTTTTCCTCCTCGTTGTCATGGGCAACAGCAGGCTGCGATGCTGTTGGCTGCCAGCCCACCTAACCTTGACCCCTGAGGCCATGACGGGGTGTGTGTGTGTGTGTGTGTCAGGATTCATCCTAGCATATGTGGCCGACCGGTGGTCACTGTGACATATGCGACGGGACCCCTTTGCCCATTTTACCCTGACAAGACACGCTCTCTGTTCAAGTGTGTGTAGCAGTGTGTGCCTGAGAGTGATAAATCACTTCAGCAGGTGACGTGAGACCCCCATGGCTTCTCATTGGGGGATTTTAACACTTTGACTGCTGGGTCCCCACATCCTGATTGAAGATGGTCTGATTCGCCATATGTCACTCTCTCGCGCAGCTCTCATCTTGATTTGTGTAATATTGTTCTCGGTTTTGAAAATTCCAGCCCCCAAAGCCTTTTTAACTTTGGAACATAACATTTGGTAGACATATCTATCATATGTAAAGCCAGAGAAAAAACATGCCTGAAAACAAACAGGAAATGTGCCATGTTCGATCAAAGTGGCCAGGTCAGATCAACGGTGAACATGACTGTATTAGAAAATTCACCCCCCTCAACATAACATAGACTCATGAATGTTGGGTGAACATGTCTATCATGAGTAGAGTTAGAAAAAAAGGCTCAATAATCCATGCTCATAAACACACAGGAAATCTTTTATTTCATTTTTAGTTCATTTTGGCCAATTCAAAAACAAACTTGCAAAGATTTTTAGAAAATTCAGCCCCCTCAACGCCTGTTTAACATACTCATGAAAGTTGGGTGAACATGTCTATCATGAGTAGAGCCAGAAAAAAAGGCTCAAGAATCCATGCTCATAAACACACAGGAAATCTTTTATTTCATTTTTAGTTCATTTTGGCCAATTCAAAAACAAACTTGCAAAGATTTTTGGAAAATTTGGCCTCCAATATCCCTTCAACTTAGCAACCTGAATGATGGTATGTCTACCATCAGTAGACCCACAAAAAAGTCTAAAGAAGCCATGGCCGAAAAATGGACTTTCCACTCATCTATTTTGGCTGTGTTGGATCAGCTGATATTTTGCATTTTGTGCACATTTTATGATCGCTGTCACAACTGTATTTTGACATCTCCTCATAGGTTTAGGCGCTACCGCTCCGTATGTACGTGCTCCAATAACTTCATTGCACGGAGAAAACGTTTGCTCCTCGTGTGCTTCTTGTGTGATTCCTCTAATCTATACCAGTAGCTCTTTCCTTTGTGGTAAGATACTGCAAATGCTGTGCCTCAAATGACTGAAGTATCGCTAGTATTGTTCTAAGATTGAGAATCGATCTTAGTGGCGTCAAAAGCATCGACAGCTCAAGCGGTATCGATCCCCCACGCCACTCCAGCAGCTTGATGAGCGTCTTGTCACTGTCAAAGCGCACCCCGTGCTGTTTTTGTTGTCTTTGTGTTTTCACTCAGACACATCGCTCCCAACCATTGGTAGGATACTTTGAGATTTGAATTATGCTGCCAAAATATCATTTTGGTAAACAAACTGGCCACAAGCATGTTGATTGATTTTATATATATATATATATAAATTTTTTTTTTTTTTTGCACCCCCACATATTTTTCCATCCACAAATGCTCAAGAGCACTTTTGTTTCATACTCAGTAAACAGTACAAAAGTATAGACAATAAATAAACATTTCATTTTGATAGACAAGTTGCTCCATCCTGTAATGATTGTGATAGGCTGACTTTTTCGATAAGATTTTACATTTCATTTTGGCCACTTCCTGCAATCTTTCAAAGAGGCACCCTTCTTTTGAGATTTTATTCAACCCTTATTAAATTTGGTCTGTGTATACTAGACAAACGGACACCGCAAAAAAAAAAATTGTATGGATTTTGCCTATTTGTGGTCTTTAAAATACTTTTTTTCAGAAATTCAAACAAAGCCTGTGCCTCAGGTCATGACCGCCAACCCTGTCAGAAGATGCCAAACATTCTCTCACATGAAAAGCTTTGAGATAAAAATACACATCTGGCATTGAGATAAATGATAGGATCTGAGATATTCTGTACTTTCACCTGCACACAACAGCAAAGAAAGCAACAGTGCCTAAAATACACTTTGTGTGCCCGCCCATACAAGTCAGCACAATAATGAAATAATTGCGCATCTTCCCACTCGAGAGCTTGCGCGTTTAATCAGAAGTTTCCTCCGGACCCCCGTGGGATCTCATTAAAGCGCGCTATGAGAGCCTGATATAATAAAAGTAAGGCCCAGGGATTGATGAGAAGAGGAAGAGATAGAAAGGAAGCTAGGAAGGGCAGAGAGCAGCAAACAAGATGGATGACGGCGGCTGCCATGCATACCAGGTAGACGTGGAACAATGCCAAGAAAGGAGATGAATGAGAGGCGTCAGGAACACCACATTATTGGGAAGCACAAAGAGACAAATGGGGGGGGAATGCGCCTCCGAAGCCATTTTCACTCAGCAGCCTGAATTTTGGTGGCCATGTCTATCATCACGAAACCCACAAAAAAGTCTCAAGAAGACCACATTTGAAATGGCAATTTTAGGGACATTCCAGTGGGTCCTACAAAAACATACTTGACCGAGGCCTGGATCGCAGTTTTACTTCGACCTGCCTACCAAATGTTGCTATCATGAGTCGACCCACACAAAAAAAATCTCAAGAAGGAATGTCTAAAAAGATGAAAGTAGGCAGCCGTTTGAAATGATCTTTTTTATGGTCTTTTTTTTTTAACCTGGAGATTTTAACAAAATTGCAGCCCCGAAGCCACTTTCACTTAGGAACAGGAAATTTGGTGACCTTGCCATAGCCGAAACATCAAAAGGAAATCTTTTAGTTTGACGTTAGTATTTTAGTCCCAATTTAGCATTTTCCAAGAGGCCATCAAACACTCGTTAAAAGAGAGATTTTAAGTTCTCAGCCTCAGAACCTGTTTCAACGTGCGGCACAAAATTTGGTAGATATGTTGATCATGAGTAAGACTCACAAAAAAAATCTCTAAACGCCATCCCTGAAAAGACAAACGAAGCCATTTTCCTTTCAAGTGGTAATTAAAACTCAACTTGCACAACCACAATATTATTGTTTGAAAATTCAGCCCTTGAAGCTAGTTTTTACTTAGCATCATTACATTTAGTAAGCATATTAATCAGGATAACGTCTCGAGAAGCCACTTTAAAGCTGCCAATTTCGGTTCTATTTGCTCACTTGGAGGGTTTCTGTCAAAGCCAAACTCCTTTGAGAGATTTTCTGATCGAGACCAAATTTACTCATATATCTTAATGAACGATTTACTGTTAAAACATAATTTTTTTTGTGTCTGCTAACAGGTGGCACAGACATCGTGTCCTGCTTCATGGGTCAAAACCCAACAGTTCCGGTGTATCGGGGAGAGATCCAGACAAGAAACCTGGGCATGGCTGTAGAAGCGTGGAATTTTGAGGGTAAGAAATCTGCACAGTGGGTGAACAAGCATACAATTGCTTACGGGGCCTGCCTGAAAATTCAACCTTGGGCAAGGAGCTGTCACAACATCGCACACTTGTTCTCCCGGGTGGACTTTTTTAATCCTAGCGTTAATTAGGCGGAACATTCCCAAGGTAAACCCAGTTGACAAAAAACGTAAGCCAATTTTTTAATAAGAGTTTTTATCTAGCTTTAAAGCCCTTGCTGTGTCACCCCCCGCCCCCCCACACACATTGATTGCAGTCCCAAAGTCCCCTGCTAGCCAGTGGATCATTTAAAGACACTTTTTGTAAGGAAAGAGCTCGCTAAGCCCCTTTAACACCATCCTGAGGGAGAAGGAACTGTGAGATATACCACCAGGTGTGTGTATGTGTTGTTTAGGTAAGCCAGTTTGGGGAGAAAGCGGCGAGCTGGTGTGTTTGAAACCCATCCCGTGCCAGCCCACGCATTTCTGGAACGATGAAAACTGCAGCAAGTACCATAAAGCCTACTTCTCCACCTTCCCGGGTCAGTAGAAAGTTGACACGGGTCATTGTCACACTGTCAAATTTGACAGCTGGTTTTGAAAAAGCAAGCTGGATGGTGCAGTTTACTAGTTTGCTTAGTGCCGTGGTAATTTATGGTCACCTGGAGGAAAATGTAAAAATGTTTAATGTGGAATTAGGGAAAATACAAAAATATTTGGAATTTTTTTTTAATTAAAAACATTTTTAAAAACGCAAATACTACAAAACACCAAAAATACGGAAATATTACATTTGTAGCAAATGGAAAAATATTAGATGGAAATAGCATTATTTTAAAAAAAAACGAACATAAAAAATGTGCACGTTCATACTCTAAATAAGAATTTTAGAAAACAATACCAAAATATTAGTCGAAAAGTAGGTAGTAGATGCAAAATTCACAAATATTATTAATACCAAAATATTAAGGGGAAAAATAAAACACATTACATGACTAAAATAAATCTACATTGGAAAAATAGCAAAAGAAGAATAGAATAATATAGAAGAATGCTTAAAAAGAATAAATCTTTTCAAAATTGTGAATATTAGAGGAAAATATTATCCATCCATCCATTATCAGATACACTTATCCTCGCGAGGGTCGAAGGCTTGCTGGAACTTATCCCAGCTGAGATAGGCGGGGTACACCCTGTATTGGTTGCCAGACAATCGCAGGGCACACAAAGACGAACAACCACTCACACCTAGGGACAATGTAGGGTGTTAAATCTACCTACCATGCATGATTTTGGAACGTGGGAGGAAACCGGAGTACCTGGAGAAAACCCACGCAGAACATGCAAACATCGCACAGGAAGGCCGGAGCTGGAATCGAACGAACCCTGCACCTCCGGACTGTGCTGCGTGCAAACCAGTCAGCTACACTTACTGAATGAAAATAATAAAATAAATACCAAGAATATTAGGCAGTAATAGATGAAAATTTCCCAAATGTCAACCGCAAATATTAGGAAAGCATAGAAAATGATTAGAATGCAAAATATTTGAAAATCTAGAAAAGAAATGTTTTAGAAGAATATTCGAAAAATACAAAAGGAATACAAAAATGTAAAAATGTATTACACAAATACAAAGTCAATAGGTGGCAATACAATTTCAGTTACGGTGTGTATGAGTGTAAGAGTATTTCATCCCAATTGGTCTAAATCCAACCATGAACCAGGAAAAAGCGCAGAGTGCAAAAAAGGATTTCCCCCTTATCTTTCAAATTGAAGTTAAGCATTGGTTTGGCCAATTTTCTCCTTTCATTTCTGCACTTAACTTAAGATAATGGACTTAGCCCCCCCTCAGTTCTAACTGGCTCATTCAACTATGTGTGACTTATCAGTTTACAAGAATGACAATTTGTGTGGCGTCTTGGTGTTTGCAGGCGTCTGGGCCCACGGCGACTACTGCAAAATCAATCCCAAAACGGGAGGCATCGTCATGCTCGGCAGGAGGTCAGTAAAACGCGCCGGCTGCTTGTTTGCGTTCTTACGGAACATCTGCCACCTACCTGGCTAGTCGTTCATTTTACTTTGAAAAAGTATCCAGCTCTGCACATGGAGGCTCGTTGTGTTTTCTTATTCAGCATTTGAATGGTCACGAACCTGAAAAGAACCACAACTGGATTTTCAATTCAAGACATGGAAGTGACATTTTTCTTTTTTCGCAGTGTGAAAGCTATGCTTACTCCGAGGTACATCATTTAATCCTAAATACTCGCCTCACACAAAAAAGGTGATTAAAGTTTAACTGCTTTCTTTTTTTTGAAAGATGTGTCTCCTGCTTAGGAAACGAAGGTATAACAATAATAAATACTATTGAAAACCCATATAGATATGCTACAAAATTCTTTGACAAAATATGCAAGATCAGAGAAAAACTGAGAAAATTGTAAAAATAAAATGGACAAAAAATATAAGAAATGCTACAAAAAATATTTTGGAACTCTGTGTAAATAAATATTTATATCATATTATTATATATTCATCTTTCATATTAAGTAGATGAGGCACTCCACAAAAGTATAAAATTGTAATTAAATACATAATAACATTTGGTAACAAAGAAAATAATAAGAACATAATGATAGTCACTAGCAAGGACAAAGTAATCCTCACATAAAATCATATTTGAATTATACTGCATATTACAAAACAGACACAAGTAGAAAATAATTAGAAATAATTGTAAAAAATAAAAATGCTAAAACCCCCCCGACAATTATTGCTAAACAATACACAAATATCACAAGAAATACAAAAATACTAGATAGAAAAAAAGAAATCCCCAAATACAAAAATAATGGACAAAAAATGACTGCCGGTAAATGTAGTCAAATAATGCGAACTTATCAGATTACATGAAAAATACACTAATGGTTATCTGTTATCCATTTGTCCACGAAAACTATAACAGCTTGTCTTGACAGTGTTCTTGTCTTCTCATCCAAACAAACTGATTGTCTTCTCTGTCTATATTGGTTCCACAGTGACGGAACATTGAACCCCAATGGCGTTCGCTTCGGCAGTTCGGAGATCTACAACATCGGTGAGCCGACTTCTAAGTTGATTTATTTAAAAACAAAATAATAATAAAAAAATCATAGGTTGTCCGTGAAGTACGTTTTGAAATTATTCATTTTGTTCTAATTTTGGGGGCATTTGAAGAGGGGTGTGTAGACTTTTTCTAGCCAGTATAAAAACAGTGCTGTGGCGTCTTTTGCATGCATCGCAGTGGAGGCCTTCGAGGAGGTATCGGACAGCCTGTGCGTGCCTCAGTACAACGCAGACGGCGAGGAGAGGGTGGTCCTCTTCCTCAAGATGGCGCCCGGGAAGCCCTTTAGCGGCCAGCTGGTGGCCGACGTGAAGGCAGCCGTCCGAAAGGCGCTCTCTGCCCGACACGTGCCCGCCCTCCTGCTGCAGATCGCCGACATTCCTGTGAGTAACAAACACGTTTGTACTTAAATGTAGAGAACTAATTGAAACTAATTGAATTCAAATGCATTGCTCGTAAAAGTAAGATGACATTTTACCGATACAAATGTTTTAAAACAGCAAACGATAAAATGCCAAAGTTTCACACTACTGAACTTCCAAAAGTAATTCTTTCACATACCACAAGAGGGAGCCACACTTGGGGAATCATCTAAGTCCTTCTCAATTATTTTCCATTACGCCCCCCTAGGAAGAAGGAAACATTTTGCCCTAACGCACGCGCACATAGAAACATACACACCTTTAGTCATGACTAGAACTATCATTTGTCTATAAAATTGGTGTAATTGTTGTTTTTATCTTGCATTTGACAAACACTCCACATATACATAAAAACTTAAACTAATACTAAAACGAAACTAAAATGAAGCATTAGCCCAAAAATCAAAACTATCAAATCTGCTCTAAAAAAAATAATTAAAAATCTTAAAAAGTCAAAATTAAATAAAAACACAGCCATCCTGTAATTTGCGTTCTTCTCGTTGTTGTTTAGTACACGCTGAGCGGTAAGAAGGTGGAGGTGGCGGTCAAACAGGTTTTGGCTGGTCGCGAAGTTTCCCAGCGAGGGGCTTTCTCCAACCCCGACTCTCTCGACCTCTACAAGAACATTCCGGAACTGCAAAACTTCTGAGACACAAGGGAGTCGCAAAAGAGAACTTTTTGGTTTAGCTGCTAGTTTGACCAGAGAGCAACGAATGACTGTCGCGCCAACATGGGAAGGTACTCTTAGCTTTGGCATTAGTTTAGGATTAGCACTTTGGTTTTACGTCTGCCAACATTTTATCACTTGCTTTGAGCTCCCAAAACTGTGAAATGCGTAAGTCACACAAAAACTGCAGTTGGCGATCAACTCAAATCTCATGGTTGTGGTCTGACGAGACCTTCAGGTTAACACTATTGAGACACTTTTATTTTTGTTCTATGATATTCCAGGGGAAAAAAACCAAAAAAAAAACCAACAACCTCTTGTTCCACAATGGATGCAAGCATTTGGACTTTAATTGTTCTTGTTGCTTCTCAGAAGTAGACTATATGGACAAACGTATTGGAACATCTTCCACTCTTGTGGAAAATCCTGGAGAAAAAGGTACTGCCTAACATTCGAATAGAAAGTATTGGCTTTGAACTTTAATGCTTATTATACATTTTTGGGTCTAAAGCATTGGGACATTCTCCTCGGAAATGTTGAGTGGAATTCATAGGTAACATTCAAATGGTTAACAAAAATGGGCGCTTGAACGTTAATTCTTATTATTGGTCTTCAGAAATGGCGTATTTTGATGAAAGTATTGGGACAACTTCCAGTCTTCTACACCATAACAGGCAAATGCCCAATGCTTTTGTCGCGTAAAAAGGAACTTCTTTATTTTTAAAAAAATATTATTATTATAACAATATGAAAGGCAGTGTGACTGAGGTAATTTGGTTCCATGAACCAGGCAGGTACACAGTTTGCATCAACAAAACTAAAAGCGTGTAGATATTTGTGTCGAAAATACGGAAATATAAACTTTTTTTTTTTTGTCCATTCCATGCAGACGGGTCAGTCAACTCTAAACATCCGACATTTGTTGTATTTTTATTTTGTATATTTGTTATCACGCTTGGGACAAAATACATTTTCTCGAAATACATCTCGATTATGAATATTGTCCTTATGCATGTTGTCAAAGTGACAAAATATTTCGAATGGCCCCACAATACATCACCAATGTTTAAAATTAAAAAAAAAAGTGGGAAAATGTATTTAATTTAATGAGTGTTTATTTTAATGTCATGTTTCTTTAATTCATGGGAATTGTATTTGTGTTTGTGTATTTAATGCATTGTTGAAATTTATTAAATTTACAATACACAATTTAGTATTCATTTGATTTTTGTATTGTTTTTAATTAGTAAGATTGAATAATTAGTATGCCAATTCATACTCATTATTACATTTATGCACATGTTTGTAATATGTACATTTCAATAATATTAATTATTTTGGTTTATTAAATTTAATAATATTCAATATAATAATATTGTTAGATATATTGACATTTTATTATATATTTGAATTCATTGAATTAATTGGACTTTAACCATTATCATAAATGAAACTTTATTGTACATTTAATAATTATACTGCATTGATAAAATTCATAGTTACTTAATCGTTACTTAAATATACAAACATATTACATTTGTAATACTGTACATACATTTTATAAAGTATGAAACTTTTCATCCAACACATTTATGAAAAAAAATACTTTCATTTAAATGTTTCAAAGACATACAATTGATTTTACATATTAAAATGCGCCATTTAAAAACACTTTTTTGGGGGGGGGACATTGCACAATTAATTATTTCCTTGGTGGAAGTAATATGTTTGGAAGGTTGATAAGAACACAAGTTGTGTCCTAGGTCCTTGACAGCTATTTCTTTCGTGGTCTTCGTGTTCCTGAATGGAGAGATTTTGTGCGTGCGTGCCTGTGCGTGCGTGTACGTGCCAGTCAGTCATTTTGATTGACAAGCCAAGCGGTTTGCCTTCAAACGGTCTCCTACTAACCTTTAGAAGCGCCGGCGCTAACACCTGTCAATCAACAAGGGAACGACGACTTCTACAAAGGAAGATAAAAGTTCAACATGTACTTTTAAGATGTTTGCATTTTGTTTAGGAAGGAAGCAAATGAAAGGAGCTCATGTTAAAAGTGTCGCGATGGAACTGAGCGCTTTATGAGATTGAGGGGATGAAATTGTACAATAATGACTAATGACACCTCAGTTGGATGCGGGAAATCAAGACGCTCATTTAGCGCCTTCATTACACCGTAATCGGAATGGCAAATTGACAATTCGTACGTTATCACATTTTCCCATTGGCTGTTTTGGGAATCGCTATCTTGTGAATTGGCCATTTTCCAGTACTGTTAGTCTGCGTAATCAGTATAGGGTATACACAATATAAATACGTAGTCCGATCTATAAAAACTCCCATATCGTGTTAAGGGACTATTTGCTTAATCGTTTCAACCCTAGAGTTAACGATGTCGTCCACTATCTAAAAATCATTAGGTGTGCCGCGGAAAATTATGGCTAGTATTTTGACCCCAATGCATATATTTTCTATTTTTTTTAATTTATGTAGCACTTACCATAAAAGGCAAAACGATGAAATGCTCTTTCACCAGACGACTGAAGGTACATAATAAACTTTTCTATGCACATTTTGTGAATTGTTTTGCTGAATGGTATGCCGTGATATTTTTTTTTCCCAACGTGAATTGTGTGCCTTCACTCACTAAAGATTGAGAAACACTGGTATCGTGGTACACTAGCCTGACTTGCATGCGGGTAGCGTGGGATCGGTTCCCGCTTAGTGACGGAGTCTTGCCACCAGTTCTGGGTGTAGTCCGCCTTTCGCCCAAAGTCAGCTGGGATAGGCTCCAGCACCCTCTCACAACCGTGTCCAGGATAAGCACTGTTGAAGATGACACATGTATTGAACTAGTTTCTCAATAAATTAGTTTGTTACTGTAGCTAGCTAGTTCGCTTGTGCGGTAGATAGCTAACTATCCATCCATCCATTATTAGAAGCACTTATTCCTCCCTCCTTTTGGGTTTGCCCTTGCAAACCCATTTTTCTTGTGTGGGGTAGTCGTTCTCTAGTTTACTTGTCAGCAAGCTAACTCGTCTGTACAATTTTCTTTTTTTCAATTGGTTCACTTGCTATCCGACGTGCTAGTTCTTATTTTATTTTTATGGTTAGTTTGCTAAGTAAGTTGCTGACTTGAGAGGCCATTTTGGTTAGTTGTCTAGTTGGGTACCGTAGTAAACTAACGAAGATATGATAATGATAGAAGCAAGTATGTGATTAGCTAGTTGTAGTGATGGCGGGCGCATCTGCTGTGTCAACTACGTCGTCACCCTTTACTGCCCCCTGCTGGACTGGAGTGCAATTGCTAATTTCACGCCTTAAGATTCAATTTTATCAATATCATGCGGCTCTTTTGCAATGTGCTACAAATATTCCTGCCGTTAAAATGGAGTGGAAAAGTCTCATCTCGAAAAGAACTACAACACTTTTTTTTTTTTTTTTACAAATCTATGTGTCAATCACATCTTTCTTTTTGTGGATTATGTCTCGGCATGAGGCGCCACCTCACACTCCCACCGTCACAGCTTGATTTATGTCGTGTTTGTGTCGACACGTTCTTTCTCTTTGCCAACCGTCAAAACCTCAAAGTTGACTCTTGGCGACAAAAATGAAATTCTTCCAGAAACTTTTTTTTTTTCACACTCTATCAGGCATTGAAATATCAAATCCAATTCAAACAAAATAGATCGCATGAGCTGACAAGAACAGATTCACAAGTTCCCAGAAAATCAATATTTGAATGGAATTTAGGAAAGTTTTTTCATAGTTATTTAATTTGTAAGTTATTTACTTAGTCGGTCAGTGAAGTACAGTAGCACAGGCTAAAAAGAATATCTGCTGGCTACCTGTCACAAGCTAATAACAGTAATAGTTTCACTATTTCTAAGAATTTCTGGTTGGTTGTTTGGTTGGTTGGTTAACTATAGTAAATACAACAAGAATAAGTTCTTAATTTCCAATAAATACAATATTTAAAGCCGTTTTAAGTGAAGTTTCTTGAGCTAGTCAGTCAGCATACGCTAACAAGGATAGCAACTTTACGAAAAAAAATAGTTAACTTGAAGTAGTTGGTGCTAACAAGAATACTAGCTTTAAAAATTCAATATTTAATGACATTTTCAGGATTTTTTTTGTTAGTTGTACAGTTATTTAGCGAGCTACCTAACTGTTGACTCAATATTGTCTTCTTTGATTATTTGTCACTTGACTAGTTAGTTAGTTAACTTACTGGATAAGAGCTTTTTTTCATTTTGGTAACTTTTTTTTCGCTTGAGACGCCAAACTGTATTCCTGCAAGTGGTCAACACGTTTAAGCGCTGGTGCAGTTTGTCAATGCGAGAACACAAATGATGTTGAGCTGACTTTTTTCAACGTTTATTCGAACAAGACGTCCGCCGTCCTTGATAAAATCAAATCCTCCGCCAGCTCTATTTACTTCTTATGACTTCTTCTTACTTAATTCAGTCTTTCCCACGCTCGCACTCCATTAGCGCGCTAACGCATCGATCCACGCACACACATATCAACACGCACACAAACACACGGATGTAAACTGGGCTTCCACTCTTGCTATTGACCCACTGACTAAACAGACTCACACTCCAAATTTGATCGCTACTGTGTCTACACACAAACAAACACACAAGCACACAAATAGAGAGTAGCCGTGCAGTCTATATATCTACACGGACGCTTGTGTTGTCTGTCCTTGCGTGACCTCTCTTCTTGTCCACTTACGGCGCACTCACTGGTCACTTTATTAGGGACACATCCTAATCACATCCAACGCACAAAAAAGTTGTCATTGACAGTGTCAGAGAGGGATGAATATAAAATTATGAATGAATTGTTCGTGTATTTATTTATTTTAGCTTTAGATTTTCTTTTTTCTTCTGTATTTATAAAAAAATTATTTTGTTGTTTTGTTAAGAAACTCAAAAATATCCACAAACAGAGTTGGGCGTTTTTGTTGTTGTTCCATTTTTTTTTTTTTTTTTAATATTTTGTTTCATTTTACAGAGAGCTTTTCCTATTTATTTCATCGTATTTAACATTAGAATTGGTTTGTAGTTATGTTAAAGATGAAATGAAACTGTATATCAAATCAAATCCACCACCTTAAACAATTCACTTATTTTCCAGTTGCTTTAATATTTAAAACAACGTGATTTAGTTTGTAGGGAAATAGCAATATAATAAAACATCGCTCTAATGCACGTTTGTATTAAGTCTAAATATTAAACGGATTTAAAACATTTTATTCAGCATATTTGTAGTAATATTTTTTTTTATGGCGGAAAAACTGTGTATTACAAATATGCTTTGAATTAATTGGCAAAACAGTATTTATTTAATTTATCATTCAAACTTTTAGATCAGAAAAATGCAGCACCCCAATTTTTTTATTCTATATTTTTATGGAACAGCGCTTAATGAATGTCACATTGCTCCAATGTAAAGTAGTTGTTGTACAGCTTGTATAATGGAGTACATTTATTGCCAACGATGTCTAAACTGCTGGCAACAAAAGTAAGCACACCCTTTCGTGAAAATGTCCAACTTGGGCCCAACCGGGTTGTTCCTGTCCTGATATTGTCGCAATGTGTGGTTTCTTCAGTATTGACCCTTTAAAATATACAATCAAGTATTTACAAAAACGTCATGGGTGTGCACACTTTTGTGAACATGCAAAAGAAAAAAAATCGGCATCACACAATATGCTTGTGATTTGAAAACAGACAGACTGGTAATAAGAATTTAATCCATACGTGATAATAACATCGGTGATCCCTCTTGTGGGAGTTTTCCCCAAACGAGCTGCAGAAATCATTAGTGCGCGCGCGGCTAAATATGTCGGCCATATTAATCCGTTCGGCATTGTGGGAAGATTTTCACCTCGCCCATCGACTGTCTGCGATATGAACGTGCATCACCTCTCCCGGGAACTTTTGTCTACCTAGCTCGGATCCTTTCTTCTCAAACTTATTAACCATAATGCACAATAAACGACTGCAGCGATGCAGCGAAACTTGATTTTTAATTTGGCCAAATGAGGCCTCGGATTCTTATTACTGACTCTTTTATTTTGTCATGTACAATACGTTTTATTTTATGTTTAAAGGGGAAGTCAAGTCAAGAATTTATTGACAGGCACAACTAGCCTGAATGCGGTACCCGTTTTTTAATTTTATCCTTCTCAGGTGGCGGCCATTTTGCCACTTGCTATCGACTTATAATGACATCACAGTGCCAGCGTTAATTTCGTGTCGATCGAACGTATTGGTGCCACTGTAGTAATAACATACAATAAAAGTGCCAAATTTGCTCTGTCGTCCATAGTCCATCAGTCCGTCTACAACCAATCACGGCTAACTCTTTCCCCATTGTGGGACAATTAAAGGACATCTTTATCTTATCTTTTCTGAATCTGAGCCATGATCGGTCGTTGTCCTAGCCCCGAGCAACTGTGATGTCATTTTCAGTCGACAGCAAGTGGCAAAATGGTCGCCCCCTGAGATGGCAAAAAACGGGTGTCTTTTACTGCTTAAATCACATTCTGCATATGCGATATTAATCAGTATGCCATGTTTTCACTCGTGGGACTGCAACACATTGTTATATAGAATTATTTATTCTATCTCGCACATGTCTACGGCTGTGTGCGCACTCGCAAATATGTATATATTTTTTTGGCGGCTTTGGCTACATTCACTTAGCATCAATACGCCTGTGGGGGTGCGTGTGTGTGTGTGTGTGTGTGTGTGTGTGTCCACTGAGTGGTGAGATTAAGGGAGAATAATGACTTTGCTGTTTATTTTCTAATTTATGTCATACATACACACACACACAAGCGCACACACGCGTACACGCTCACGGTTTGATCCAGGCCAGGAGTGCAACAGCTTGCTATGAATATTCAGAGAAGGTGTGTGTGTGTGTGTGTGTGTGCGTGTGTCTTTAGATTTGTGTAATCCTACTCAACAGGAAACATACACTCCTGGGACGGGACATTTTGTTTGCCGTGTGTGTGTGTGCGCCTCAGGGACACACAAGGATGTGAATTAAGCAGGAAATGAGTGCAGCATCCACAACACATACACACACATACAATTTGAATTCATCGCGTATGTGTTAGCACGTCCCCTCTGTTATTGTCTTTTGTTTTTGACAAGCTGCTACAAGCCAAGTGCCTCACATCTGTGTGTGTGTTTGTGTCGCAAGTTGAACTCGCACTAAATGCATCTGCGCACAAATTGTTATAAATTACACCTTACGCTGCATTAAAAATGAAACGTTTATTCAGTAATGAAAAATGCTCAATGTTAAAAATTTTAGTAGTGGCATAAGCAGCACTTCTCTGGAATTTTATCATTGATTTTTTTGAAGAATCTAACTTGGGGATGAAAAAAAGACTGACCCTACTAATTTTTCAAGATGTTTTTTTTTTTTTCTAATTGATCCAAAGTGTCCGACTTCTTGCGCAAAATTTAATCTTGGATTGTGATGTCGCAGTGACAAATGCTAATAGTGCTATTGCTATGAATTGTACTTTTATCTAAATTGTATCTACCTAAACATCAGACTTTTTCCCGAGCAAATGAAGTCGAAAATGTATGTTCATGATCTGAAGTGACCAAAATCAAAATGTTGATATTAAACTTAACACGCTAACCTACTAAGAATGTATATTTAGTGCATTAATTCTCATTTATGCTAACATAATGAAGGATGTATTATAATATAAAAATATGATATTTATATAGTGTTTGATTCTCCGTCATTTTCAGGTTATCATATTTAAACTGTGTGAAATTGTTATTCTGTTATTCTGTAACAGTGTACATTAATAGTGCTAACAATGCTAATGCTATTTCACCTTTGAATTTTTATGCCGCCGCCCGCCAAAAAAGTTCAGAAGGCGCAATCGTGTATAGAAAAGCGATGATCTCACGACATGGCCAGGGGTTAAAGCATTTACTAAAACTTTTAAAAATGATTTCTTTGTAATGTTACTGCTAATGCTTTCCTTGTATTTTTTATTTTTTTGACACAGACAATTGTTTTTTCCTGCTCTAGCTAAGGAAGTTCTTTAACTCGAACATTTTTAAACAGACACGAACCGTCAGTCTAACTATATGTTTTTCTTCTGCGCGGCATTCTTAGAAGTGGCAGCTTGACGGTCACAGCTGCGGCGGTTTAGCCGTTCTTTGCCGGAGGATTAGCGGCAACTTGGCGGCGGCTGGCAGATGACGACAAATAATCAGCCCCCCCCAAAAACAACACAAAAAAGAGCCCTCGAGTTATTTGGGAACAGCAAGTTTTAACTGCAAAGTTTTTCACCAACTTCTGGTACTAGCTGTGTTAGCATCACAGTTAGCATGACATCATAGCCTTGCCACTTGGTAACCTGCTCATCTTTTTGGTACCCTACCACTGCCAAAAGTAAGTGAATAAATACAACAATCAAGAATATAAAAAATGTGTGTTAATAACATTAAAAATAGATCATATATAGTCGCTGGAATTCTCGTACTGGCACCGCTTTATTCAAGTTGTATTATACTTTAATTTGCTATTGCACACTCAAGTCAACAAAAAACTTACTAAAGATCACATTCTAATTTAATGTTGGCATTTTGATACAAAGTCCAATCGAAGCGGCGGCAGCAAAGTACTTCAAAGTCCGCGATCGCGTGAAGCCCTCATCATGCAAAAAAGCCTTTGAAAATGTCACAAAACAAACGTCTTCTTAAAGGTCTAAAGCCACGAATGATGCAATAAATAAAACAATGAGCCAACCAACCCCATCTATTAAGTGGATATTAATCTGATATATGAATATTTTAAAAATCAATCAAAGCTGAACAATAGAAGAAACACATTTCCCCTCACTTTTTACTTCCTGTTGGTGGAATGTAAAAAAGAAATAATCACAATTGTTAGCCTAGCATAGTTGATGAGCATAATTACTGATATTTCTTTTGTCTGTATGGACACTCAGTCATCCAAGTCATTGTCATCGCTTTTATTGTTGTTTTTTTTTGCTCAATACCTGTCAAACATGACATAGCCAACTACGCTAGGCTAAAATTGTATTTTTCTGTCCATGAAGTACACTTGCGCATTGTCGTCGTGGTGTGAGCACGTGGGTCGTTAACGCGAATGTAAATACAAATCCACAAAGGAGAATTTAATAGCGACACTAAGCTCGTTAGCCTCGACCATGCAAGAGAACGCGCACACAAACGGCCTGCGTGACTTTGTTGTCCTCCAACGTTGTTTGTGCGTGCACGTCAGTTTCCACTTTGATTGTGTTCACAGTGTCAAGCGCTCAGTCTGTAATTAGCACACAGCAGCCATCTGTCCAAACAAGCGCTGTCCCGCTCGCTTCCGCGCCATCATCCCCGACGCCGACGCGACGCTATTTGCTGTTCGCTCGCTCGCCGTCTCCATCTGTCCGTCTGCCTGTGTTGACAAGCACACGTGCGGCCATCTTTTACCTTTATTTTTTTTTTCCACGCACACCTCACTTTTTATTGCCATCTGTCCGGCGTGGAAGCAATTTTTTTTTTTTACAATTCTTTTTCACATTTATTTTTAGAATATTTTTTCTCACTATTTTTGTACTTAAATTTAGGTGCATCCTTTTTTATTTGTATGTATTTAAGTTTTTTTTTTTAGCTTTTAAATTTATTTCGTCATTTATTTTAGATTTTTTTCATGAATGTTTTTTTTCCATTTGTATTTTTGAAATGTTATTAGGCATTAGCCGTTATTAAAAAATAGTATGCAATAAAAATAAATCATATTTTTATTTTTATTGCATATTATTTTTCAAATTTCTTTAGAATTTTTTCTTTTTATTTTTTTGAACTATTTTTAGGCTGTTTTGTTTTTTATTTTTGCGTTTTTTCAAAGGTTATTTTGGAGATAGTTGTTTTTTGGAGTATTTTTTTTAAATTACATTGCTGTTTTTTATATTTTGAGTTTAACACAAGTCAGTATTAACCCTTTAATACCCCTAAATCTCTACATAAATATTTATATTATTTTTATTATTTCTACGCATTATGCAGCCGGCACAGTGCATGACTGGTTAGCACGATGGCCTCACAGTGCAAAGGTTGGATTCCGTTTCCGGTCTTCCTATGTGGAGTTTACATGTTCTTCCTGTGCCTGCGTGGGTTTTCTCTGGGTACTCCGGTTTCCTCCCACGTTCCAAAAACATAAATGGTAGGTTTATTGGACACTCTAAATTGCCCCTGGGTGTGTTTGTGAGTGCGGATGGTTGTTTGTCTTTCTGTGCCCTGCGATTGGCTGGCAACCAGTCCAGGGTGTGCCCCGCCTACTACCCAAAGATAGGTGCAGCATGCCCTCGTGAGGATAAGTGGCTCAGATAATGGATAGATGGACAAATTATACATCATATTAATCAAATAAAAGCATTGCTGGGTTCTTGTTTTTTTTTAAAAAGGAGGGTGAAAAAGGTGAAGATACTGAGAAAATTGAGGACCACAAACACTGTTTACACAATGTGGCTGGAGACAAAATGGCGACGAGACTCAGGCGTCGTAATGTCAAAACTGCAAAGGTCACGTACGGCATCACTCAGGACCGTCTATATTTAAAATCACTAAATCTTCCTGATCATGTTAAATCAACTTTTCCAAATCTTGAAAAATGTTTAAACAAAACTTTACCATGTCTATAACCGGGTTTACCTGGAGCCATGCATTCCGATTAGAAAAGTTCCCAATGACCAAAACGGAATGAAAATGCTCCATATAAACACCTCAATTGGAATAAAAAGGCAAGACTCAGAGTGGAAATTTATTTCGATTCACACGGGTGTTCTATTCCTTTTGCCAGTCTGAACGAGTGTCATGTAAATGTTTCAATGGGAAAAGCCAGGCTGTGTCCTGTCTTTGCATGCTCGGACTTGACGATGTAAATGCGAAGTGACGTCGAGGCGGTAACTTGTTTCAAAGTACTGCTAACTTATTTTTATCAAGATGCTGCTTTAACAAAAGTGTTAAAACAACCGCGTATACTGTGCTAAATAGATGAATGAACGCCATCTTGAAAAAATATCACGTGATGTTTACATCGATCTCCGCGTGTCACACGGCTGATCTGATTAACAGGATGGAGCATCAAAACGGCGGATCGGAAAAGATCACGTCTCATGTCAACAGGTGACCAGAGATCATTCAAAATGATTTCAATCAGAATGGCAAAAAAATTCTTTTGACAGTTACCTCAACCGGGAGTTGCATGAGCCATCTTATTTATATATATATATATATTTTTTTTTTTATTTTTATATTTTTGAAGAATCGCTCCAAAATTCTCAATGCAAGCGCCTCTAATGTTGCGTCTCTTTGAGGATGAAACGGAATACAATCCAATACAACATCTTTATTAAGAAGGAGCGCAAAATCGCACACAAAAAGATGACATCTGCGACCGTGACTCAATGATTAGCTGCAACGACTTCACTGGCGCCTTTGGTCCTAGCGGAGAGGACTGATCTGCGATGACAATATCCTTAATTCAGCATTTGGGCCAAAGAGCACTTATGTGTGTGCCGGTTTCTGTGTATATATGCCCATGTGCGTCTGGCTTTTTTGCCCTCCAGTGGGGCACAATCACAGTGAAATTAGTGTAATTAAGTTGCCAGTCGCAACGGGCTTCTGTGGAGAATTAATATTTACGACCGTGCATGCGCGCGTGTGTTTGTGTGTATGGAATTTTTTTATTAGCATCTAGCTGATGAGTCACTTCCCACCTCCTCTCAGCGAAGCCTCACGGGTAATCCGCCCGGCAAATTGGATGTTTGTTCCAATCGTTATCCAGCCCAGGACACTTTGTATGCGTGCGCGTTGGTAATAAAGACAGATTGACTAACGCTCTTTGGTGATTAGTTTTACTTTTACAGGGGGGACGTGTCGGCGAGAAAATGGCACCCCGATGTATAAAGTGCTTATTTAATGTCATCACAGAGTCTATTATGTTTATTTGGATTTGTTTATCGATTAAAGAAGCTATCAGAAACAACACGCCTAATTCAAATAAATCTGCCATGTGAACAATCAGGCGATTAAATGGATTTGCTGACTCTTTGTCAGAGTAACCAAACCGACCGTTTCAACTGGTAGGGAGAGTATACACGCTTTTCACTTTGTATTTATGGTTGGCTATCAGAATACACAACATTACTACAATCTAACATCATACAATAAGGTAGGCCGACAACATTCACTATTTAAACATTGAAAAAATGCTCACCTAATTTTTGTACGTCATCTGTTGTGGAAAATACACCCATGATGTTTGGACGTAAATGTGGCTTTTTGCCTTCCTCAACTTTCATCTTTAATTTCACAACTGAAATATATATTTACGTTTTGCCCGCATATCTGTCTGTCTGTTCTCTCTCTCTCTCTCTCTTGGCTTTGCAAGATATGCAATTTCATTTTTGAAGTAGATAAAACTGAGTTAAAGTATATAATCGCGGGAATTAAAACACACACACATATATATAAATCTCATAATAAGGAACGTGTGGCATTTCGCACACGATGTCAATGTGAGCGAGAATAGCCCCCCTCGACCCTCACTCCTCCCGTGCCAAAGCTGGAACTCATTGTGACGCTCCTCATCCCGTTCTGCCTTCTCCTTTCTGCTCGTGCACGTGGAGCCACAATCCCCGCAGATTCACCTTTCACAGCTCGCAGCGTCGCAGCCTCTCAGCCACGCTTGACATTCCCGGGAAAAAGCTCGCGGGACAGCTCAAGATGAGCTTCCACCTGTGCGAGCCCGCCGTGCAAACGCGCAAAGCCCCCCCGCCCCATAACATAGACCCCATCTTCTGCTTGGCGATGGCCTCACACTGGTTATGTGAGTGTAGCGCGAGGAGGAGAAAGGCGACGCCACGTTCAGTCGTTATCAAGTGTCATTAATCTTCTTGTCGGATGTCATAAAAGTCAAAAAATTAATTGATCATGTGAAAACAAAACGGCAGCAAAAAATGGCTTTGCTTTTTGTTCAGATTTTTGGGTGTGTGGGGTTGCGTTGGATTGGATCAATTTTTGCCAGTACAGTGTATATTTCAATTTTTGTTTGATTTGATCTAATAATTAAAAATAAAAATCCCCCCCCAAAATGTTTTTGGTTTCCATTATTTTTTAAAGTGCCGTATTATTTTGTCAAGTTTGACCCAACTAAATAAGTTCAATACAAACAGTCTTTTATGTACGGATTTTTATTTTGTAAAAAACAAAACAAAAAAACAAACAAAAATCCATTCAAGTTGTCATGATTTGAACACATTTTTGATTTCATTTAAAATGTTTGGATTAGATATTTTTCTTCGTCTTAGGTTTATTTTAATTCATTTTTTACATTTTTTTTAAAATCTTCCTTTCAAGTTCCGATCTTGTTATTCAATATAAACTGTACATAGGTTTTCTTTGAATGTTTTATTTTTGTGTCAAGTTTAATTTCTTCAAAAACTATTTTGGTCATTTTTTGTTTTAGGTTTTTTCATCTTGATCACTCAAATCCTTTATTATTTTTCATCTTTTATTTATTTATTTAATTGATTGTTTGTGTATTCATTCATTTTTAATGTGATTATTTTTTCCACGTTATCATAATTGTTATTCATTTTTTGGCAATTTCATCATAATGTCAAACAGGATGTCCTTTATAGATTCAGGGACAAAATTGTTGTCACCATATAAAAAGTGCAGTTTGTTTCCTTCCTGAACAGCTAGAATTGAGTTGAGATGACTCTAGAATTTCAGCAAGACGACCACTATGCGGGCTACGTTGCCGTGGTGATCAATGTTGCAATATGAACCTGCCCAAAGTATAAAAATATGCTCTAATCACGAGTAACAGAATGTGCTGCAGTCTCCATGACAAAGTTGCCCGTTTTAGAAATGATGATGATGATGATGATGATTCATCGGTTTGATCATCATTGTCAACAGGCTGTAATTGGTTTGTTGACTGTAATTGAATCTTTTGGGAAGCAATATAAAAGTGCTATGAGGGCTTTTGAAAACAGTCCCGTTCTAATCTTCAGAAAATTCCGCCCCCAAAGCCATTTGCAATTAGCAATGTGAAACCTGGTAAACATGTCGATCACGAGTCGGCCCACAAAGCAAGTGTCAAGACGCCACGTATGAAAAGAAACAGGAAGTCAACCATTTTGCTTTAAATGTGGCCGTTTCATACAATACAATACATCTTTATCTATCTAGCGCTTTCGCAACAGCTGCAACTGTAACAAAGCGCTTTAGATTTATGGTTATTTTCAGGAGTCCTTCAAAGGCAAACTTCTCCAAGAAACCTTTTGAAAATGCATCCTCTGAAGCCTATTTATCTTAGAAAGATGAAATTTGGTGGGCGGGCCAATCATGGAAAGACTTACAGAAAAAAAAAAAAAACTCTCGAGGAGCCATCCTTGAAAAGACGCAGCAAGTCAACCATTTTGGATCCAGGTGGCCATTTGATGTTGTTCTTAGTCATTTTCAAGTCTCTATCACAAACAAACTTCTTTTGGAAACATGAAAAACTCAGCCCCCTGAAGCCAATTGCACTTATCGAGATTGATCAATAAAGCTCAGACACACCAAAAAGTCTCAAGAAGCTTTGCTCAAAACCACACCAGAGGTCAGCCATTTTAGTTGGAAAAAGTCATTATACTGTAATATAATATAAACTTTTTTGAAGTGTAATGTTTAATTTCCATTCTTTATTTGCTGCTGTCCATCATTTTTGCTTTTTTCTCAATCCAATCTCTCGTCACCCCCCCATGCCACTCCCACTCACCCCCTCCTCCATAGATGCCATGCCAATTGATAGTCAGCACTACTGTACTTTCATCTCATCCAGACGCTCTTATAAACAAAATGGCCACCAACAGAACCTAAATGCAAATCTGCATCAGTGGGGGCAAGACGTATGGCCATTGCTGCCACTCTGGCACGTGTGTGTGCGCGTGCGCGTGTGTGTGTGTGTGTGTTTGTGGAATACCAATCATTCACAAGAAGCCTTTCCTAAAATCCCAGCTGATGTCCTCCACACCTGCAGAGGGCAACAGCGTGCAGAATCTTAATTCAAAGAGCAGAGTTAAAACCCATTATCTCATTAGTGGGGGGGGGGCTGACTTCCTGATCCCAAGGCATGGAGGTATGACCCAGAGGTTCTGTTTCTACTCGACCACAGTTTTTGTATTTATTATTTATTATATAAACTAATCAAAGAGAAATTTAGTGTGCCAGGATTTAAGTTGGACACAATATCACCTGTAGGCGTGACAAGAACAGAGGTGTAGGAATTCCCCTGTGGATAGTTCTTCCCTGACAAGACTGAAAGGCCTCTCCCCCGTGTGGCCTCGTCTCGGAATTCCTTACGCTGCTGTATGTCTTTTCTAGATCCCAAACCACCTCCAAGGGAAAAAAAAAAAATGGATCGATGTGGCCTTTGGAGCCTAGACAGATGCTGTAATTTTTCAAATTTGGGCAGAATTGTGCTCACAGAAAACACTGAACTTGACTTTTTATTGCATCTGCTTTTGTGTTTTGTGTTGCGTCTGTGTGTGTGTTTCCACAGTAGGTGTGTTCGTGTGTGTGTAGGATATCTGAACGTCTATGTTTGTGTTGTGTTTGCACGAGAAGCCCATGTGTGTGTGTAAATGGGTGCAATAAAGTGAAGTGCATGCGTCCGATCATTAAGTGTCACGCGTGACGTCGTGTAGCTTGCGCGTGTGCGACAGCGGAGGGGTCAAGGCCAAATTGACATCACAAAGTCCAAATTAGCCCCACTTGTTCACGTTGATTTACAGCAGCCCTGTCAATTGTAAGTGCGGCGGCGGCCGGCATCTCCGTAATTGATCTCCAGTGGACGCACCGTTGATGCGATGCGACAGCCTCTCGTTGTCCAACATGGCGGCCCGCCGCTCGTGTGTCCACAGTGTGATTTGACACGCGTCAGGCAAAGTCAAGCGTGATGTTTAAACTTTTGTCACTAAAGGCCAAACGGCACACACTGTTCGCTCAAATTCAATTTGCCGCTAGGGAATAACGGAAGTTAATAGTGAAGTTATTTCTTTATTGACTGTGACGACAGTCGGGCATAACAAATGACCAACAGTGCGAGGTTTCAAATAGGGAGCGGCCATCGAGCTTAGTGTGTCATCAAAAGATATGCAGAGCGACCGGAGGAGTCACAGAACGCCAGAAGTTGACGTGCCTGGAGAATTTTCATGGATCAAAATGCTGTTTTAAATGTTGCCATTCAGCTCCTTGCCATGCCAGCTAAATCTTCCTATTGTCATCCATCTCAGGTGGATGATGCGTTGTCCTATACTATCCTGGAATTGACGTTCGTGTTGCATTGTGAACGTCACGTGACTAAAAGCAGAAAGCAGCAGAGCTGGGATGCTTGCAATGCAGTGCAATGACACTTGAGTGTTTTTCCAGGTATGACCTCTTGAATTTTTTTGTGGCTGTTTGCCAAATTTCTTGGTGGTTCATGTCAAACTGCTTTAGGGGGCTGAATTTTCCAAAATTGCGTCCAATTCCGTTTGTCGCAGGCGTGTTTTGCTCAGGATTTTTCAGCGTACCTTTACTGCAACCAGCGTTGAAAAAATTTTTATTACAATTATTAAAAATATAAAAAAAATTAAAAAGTCATTTATTTAAAGTGGGTTTGACAGGTGTACTAATCCACAAATAATGAATGACTTTAGTAAAATAAAAATGTCAACACCAGTGAGCAATCTGGGAAGTTGATAACGATTTGCGTTGTTTCGTTCATTGCTCTCAGAAGAAGCCTGCATCTCATGATGCTCATTCATTACGCATCGGAAAAGGAAGCCATCCATCACTGTCGCCGGTCATAACCCGGCATAGATTTGTGATAAGAGATGACGACGCATTTTTCAAGTCATCTAAAACCCAAACTCTGCGTCTGGCACACTCAAAATGGCTGTTCTCCTTTTTACCGTGCAATCAGGCGCCACAGTATAAGGTCGACCGTTGGAGGCACAAATTGAAATGAAACCTCCGCCAAGGTCCGAGGTTTTATTTGAACGACAGATGCTCTATCTCGGTCCTGTGGGTCGTTTGGAAAGGTTCAGGTTGCCGTGGCAACGGATCAAAAAGAAAATTCCATCCCTGAGCCCAAAAGCCAAAACAAAGAAAAGGACAGCATATCATAGCAAGGACCCGAGAGCCAGCAAATGGCTCTTATGGCGGCTTGAAATTGCTGACTCACTTCCAATCTGGAGTGAAATTCACAACATCCCATAGAAAAGAATGAAACGGCTAATGAAATTTGCCTATCATGAGCAGACCCACAGAAAAAGTCTCAAGAACCCACACCTGAAAATGCACAGCAAGTGGCCATTTTAAGGTCATTTTGGTCTCTTATTGCAGAGCCCTACAATGACAAACCCCCTTTGAAAATTCAGCCCCTGAAGCACATTTCACTTAGCAAAATGAAATTTGTTAGGCAAGACTATCAAGAGTAGACCCACAAGAAAGTCTCAAGAAAGCCTCCCTAGAAACGCACAGTAAGTCCGCCATGTGGTTTGAATTGGCCTACTTTCCAGGGGGTCTACAAAAATTAACTAGTCCTTTTGATATTTCTTTTTACCCCCACCCCAAAAAAGCCTGTTTCACTTTAAAATCTTGAAATTCTATTGACAATAGAATGCAACTCTATTTGTATTTGCTTAACATACAGTATAACATAAAGAGCAATAATTCAATGCATGAATATCATGAGAAAACCCCCAAAAAGTCTCAAGAATAAGTTGACCGTTTTGGTTTAAAGCAGCCATTTTTGGGCCATTTTGGTCATTTCCACGTGTTGTAATAGACAAACCTCTTGAGTTTTTGAAATTGCCGCCCATGAGAGACCATAAATAAAAACATGTACAAAATATTTTCCCTCCTCACATATGCTTTCAATACATAAATAAAGTCATTAAAACGCACTTTTTAAAGTATTCTTCTGCTCTTTCGAGTTTCTTCAAGAGAAACTTTGGGAGTTTAATGCGAACACAAAACATGACGCAGCATAGATGAGCTAACAAAGTAGCATCAAGGTTGCGTTTGGCAATCGTCCCTGAAATCTATCAAAAACAACAGCATGTTGTAGCATTAGCAACATTAGACTGCTAAGCTAATGAGGGAAGCTACAATTGTCTGCTTGTGACACTCACACACATACGCACGCACACACACATTCAAAATGAAAACACTCGCAAGGAGAATACGCTCACACTTAAATGATTGGCCAAGTGCAGTGACTCCAACTTTGTTGACATCACTCCCTAGGCCACACCTTCGAAAGACGCACATCCAACACATGAATGTTACACGAGCTGGTTTGTTTCTTTACAAAACAAACAAACAAGCAAAAAACGTCCTTCCCTTTGTGACTTCATGACAAGACGACGGCTGCATACACACTTATGGCCACCAGGCGGCGTGCTCGCTCCTCTCAAAACGACTCCCCAGAGTCACTCAAACGCACGCGAGTGAGAGTCAATAGAAAGTGGACGCGTTTCATTACAAAGTGGTTCTCCGAGGCGCGGTCACGTGGTGCGCGCGCCTGTGGAGTCTATCGATTACATGGAGAACAGGTGTCGCGCGTGTCAGTGGATGAATAATACAGAGAGGGCACGCACGCCACTCGCGCTCGCGCACACGCACGCATTCCTGGATACTCGATGGTCTTATTGATCGTTAATGGACACGTGACGACCAACGTGTTTTGACTTTGAAAATTGATTTATACAAAATGTTTAATGGTAAACAATTAACGATAATAAAGTCAAACATGAAACATAGCATTGCTATGTTGAAACTTATTCATAATTAGGTAAAACAAAAAGGACGAAAATATTCTTCATATAAAGGAGAATAAAACTTAAGTGACAGTAAAATATAATATGATCTTCACAAATAAATTGTTTTATTAAACAAATAAAACATTTTTTCAATTACATATTCTCAATTTTAAAGTTAGGTCTCGAAATAAAATACAAATAAATTATTTAAAATCTAGAAATGTAGGCCCATTACATACGCATGACTACAATGAGACGATAGAGAAGAATATTATCACAATTAAAAATTATTATGAATTAAATAAAGTTGATATATGTGTACAGCATGCATATATATATATATATATATATATGTATATGTATATATGTATATATATATATATATATGTATATATGTATATATATATACATATACATATATACATATACATATATATATATATATTTATATGCGTTCTTGTTGGTACTTAATCAAATGAATCATGTAAGGAAGAAAACAACACTTTTAAACAGGTTTCTCTCTTTTGAAGCTAAATGAATAGAGAGCGCGCGAGTGTGTGTGTACGCGCATCGGAACACACGTGATCCCCCCCACATGTCTTAAATGTCAGTCAAATTGCCAAATCCCACCCTCTTCATCACCACATGCACCCTCCTCTTCCTCCTCCTTCCATCCCGCGTCCGATCCACTCTCAACTTGATACCCCCCCCCCCCCCACACACACACACACAGACACGAACACGCGCGCTCGCGCACTCTCTCGCTTCCACACGCACCCGCACGCGCAGAGTTATAGTCAGAGCCCCGCGCTGGAGCAGCACAGTGTCAGCTGGGTGGGCGAGGAGGATCGTACCATCTTCATCATTACCACCATCATCATCATCGTCGTCCTCACCGAAAACCCACTTGGATGTATTCAAATCACGTGACTCATTTTAGCGCGAGTTGAAGACTTAACTTGAGATATATTTTTTTGGTGGTTGTTGATGTTTTTGGGTCTTCAAAACTTGCTCACTGGTGTTGAAACTCTGGATTGTAAAGCGCAAACAAGGGGCTTTGCGCATCTTTCCTCTTGGTTCCGGTTCCGCTCCAGTTGCCCCCGCCCGTGAATTCGGATCGCCAACACTTTCAACTCAAGTCCGCCATGAGGTCACTGTCGGTGCCCTGCAGCTCGCCGTAGTCGCTCCAACGCCAGCTGCGCTCGGCCACCGCGGAGACGCGCAGTTCTCACCCCGGGATCGGGCGCCCTCGCCGGGTCGAGTGGCCTCAGTTGGCCGTGTGCGCGGAGCTTCCCCGCCCGAGGAAGGATGGAGGCTCCCCGGGCGAGAGCAGCGCAAGCCCCGGGAGGACGCGCGCGCTTCTGGAAGACGCTGCTGCTCGTGCTGTGGGAAGGTAGGAAAAGTTGTCCCGCATTATTTCCGCGTGTCATGCATGCATTGGAACGCATTTTGGAGACGCGCTCGGGTGCAAGTCAGCCAGTCATTGCATTTTATTGAAGCCTCCAAATGCAACATGTGCCACTTTTTTTGTAGGGATTTCACAATAGTCATTCGTAGTCTACACACGTTTTCTAAAAAGTCACTCGCGAGTACGGGAAAGGCACTTTCGCTCCATCACGTGACCAATTGGCGATTAGAGAAGCTTTGTCGTATCTTGTACAACGACATGTCAGGCTATAATAAATCATTAAAAGGTTTTAGTTGAACTTTTTGTCTCTAAATATTACCCGAACCATAAACGCGCAGATGTCGGCAATCACATTATTAATGATGAAATTCAAATGAACGTACGATTGCGTCATTGCGCGAACGTTCCGTGGGTTTTTTATGCCAAATTAGCTCGTGCTCATGCTAACGTCGATTATGTTGATTAGTTGTCCCGTGCAACATTTGTGTGTGCGCGTGTGTTTGGGGGTGTGTGCGTGTGTGTAACTTGCACTTTGAGCCATAACAAGGCGGCAATATCAGAGGATTGGTTGCAGGTTTTGCGGGTTCAGTTGTGTGCGTCAATGATGAGAAGTATTCGAGTACAAATACTTTGTTGCTGTGTTTGAGACATTGTTCAGGCGTCTGTTATGTACTTGCATTATTATTTTTCCAAATAATTTACCTTTTGCTCCCTACATTAGGAGATATGAAATTATGTTTTGATATTTTGTCCAGTTTTTTTTCATTCCTCCTCATAAGAATTGACTGTACAAAATTGATTTCTGTACTCAACGGATTGTCTGCTGTGTACATTTCCATTCGTCAAATGGAATCCCAGTATTTATTTTCTTATTCAACATTATGCGAAGGAAGCCAGGTGTGCAATGACTAGCACATCCCTTTAGATGGCGATGTTGCATCGCGTTAGATTTGAAATCAGCGCAGCTTTTGAGTTGAAGATCAAGATTAGGTGGTGAATCTTGGCTCGTCAGGTCAATTAGGGAACAAAAATCCAACAGTTTGGAAATCGGATAAGTTTAGGGGGCTGACATTCAAACCGAGTATGTTTAGGTGTTGCAGCAGGGAGTAAAAAGTGTAGCACTGTTGTTAGATGGCGTGAATGACGTAAAATAGCCGCTGAGGCTCCACGCGAGCCGTGGTGCGTTGGCCTTGTTCATAGCGCGTTTCCTTGTATATCTGCTAGTCGAATGGAATATGTATGTTTACTTGTCTTTTTTATTTTTTTACATAGGTTTCTGCACTTCTAGTTAAGTAAATAGTAAAATAACCTTTCCCACCTCTGTAATTATTTTATTCCTTTCATGCACATCTGCATTCCTTCTATTTTTTTTAAATTTCAAGTCAAAGAGTTGAATCATTGCTAATCCTTTTACCAGAGTGTCTGTACTTCGACATAAGTCACATAGAGTACATTTTCCTCCTGTTAAAAAAAATCTGTTTTATGTTTGTCCTTTTATACATTTCAGTACTCTTTTTGTCATTTTTAATTTAGCCCAAGAATTGAATGATCACTAGTACTTTTTTCCAGAGTCTTTTCAACACAAATATCGGTACTTTGACTAAAGATTAAGAGTACTTTTGCCACTTCTGTAATTGTTAATATAAAATCCATAGAATTGTAATTAAGTACATTAAAAGCTCCGTACTTTTAACTAAGTAAAGGAATTTAATCAGTTTTTTTTTTGGCCAGACTTTTTTTTTTTCTTTTTAAAACAAGTAGCTTTACTTGGACTTAAATACAGTGTAGAACATCTTTTGCCACCTCTAGCGTGTGTGCGTATGTGTGTGTGCATGTGAACATGTTAATCAAACCTGGCTCAGGTCCGGTGGAGACGTAACGGAATGTGCTGATGTGCGCTGGCTCAAGACCGGAAAAAAAAATGCAGCGATTACGGGCTGTGGGGGCTGTTAGGCTTTGAAAAGAACAGCTGGGGCTGAGTTGGCACAAACAAAAAAAGTTGAGTCACCAAATATAAAATCCAGAACATCTGAGGTCCATTTTGGCTTTGGTGCGTGTTTGAATTGTCAAATTTGTCTTCATCAAATTGAGTTGAACCTGTTTGTATTTGCATAGTTGCTGTGTAATGTGTGCCTCTTACGCTTGGCTTTTTATGCGTGGCAGTAAAAAAAAAACTCAGACAAACTCTTGGCTGTTTTAAAATGGAATAAATGCCCAGTTATGGTTTGATACATCAAAGGAAATTTAATCCAATTTGAATTTGGATTACCCCTCAGTCGCAGTGTAAACAATGTGAAAACAAACTGAATGCTGTTCAGAACCACATTCGCTTTTGACAGCAGTGTAAACACCACATGTAATATCAAAACAAGTTGAATGCAGTTCGTAACCAGATGCATTTTTGACAGTAGCGGGGCCGCGGAAGCCAGTTTTGCATGTTGACTTTTATTCTAGGTGGGATTTCATTCATTCATTCATTCATTCATCCATCATATCCACAAGCTGAATCTGGTTTTATAAAGCACTTCGCAGGTGACCGATGTGTAAAATTGTACAGTATACATGTATAAGATCCTATTATTTCAAACCAAATTTTGATCAAGCTATCACCCAAATTGCACCTTTTGGCTCGCTGCAATGTCAGCATTTTTCACAAACTTCTAACCCAGGTTGGAGTTCGGTTCAGAACCAAACTGCGCTTGTCTTTGACATGGTTTAAACACGTCAATTTGGAATGTTCACGTACTTCTATCCTAGTCTGGATTTCAGTCCGTGATGATCTTTGCATTGCATCTTGTTAGCTGTGAGCTATTTCTGATTGATCTGAGAGAGAGAGAGAGAGAGATTTAATTAATCCAAGTAATTGTTTTTTTCATAATGCTTTTATGTCATGTCTTCATTTCTGTTATTATTTCTTCAATTTTATTATTTCTTTTAATCCAGTAATTTGGATTCATTCCTGCCTACATTTCTTTTGTCCTTCTCCCTGCATTTTTTCTCTCTCTGTCTCTCCCTCTCTCCCTCTCTCACTCTCTCTCTCTATCTCTCTGACTCTATCTCTATATATATCCCCCCCAATTTTTGGATTTTCCTCAGCTTTGCATGAAACCTGATCAATTTAATTTAACATTTGTAAAACATGGGTCTTGACATTGAATATCAGAGGAAAGTTAATCTGTCCCTGGGTCAAACTGTGCTGATAAAGTACTTTACAAAGTCACATTACGACAACTGTAAAAAAAATAAATAAATAAAAATCAATGAAAAAAGTTATTTTAACCACTGCAGGGTTGAAGGTTTCGTTAATCAACCACAAGAACCCTTAACCTTAGCTTCCCTTGGCTGACTGCGCTGTGTGCACGCGGTGAATCATTATCACGACAAGATGACTCCGATGCGACACGTAATGGATTAACATTGAATTTTAATCCACCGTCATTTATCAGCATGTGCAAGTAATGACCACGCGTGCGTGTGCGCTTTTTAGGGACTTAAAAGCAATGTTGATTAAACGCACAATCTCTCAACTTGAACGTGTTTGTGAGGCACCACCAACAACAAATGGTGTCTATGAAAGATTGTGGATGACTCACATGTCACCTTTGGTCCTCATAGAGTTCATTTTGTCGTTGTTTATCCAGCCCGTGGAACACAAACGAAGCAGCAACAACATGTGGCACCACCGTGATATGACTGGCTTAGACGTCCAGGCAGCCAATCTTTTTGCAGCAGGCCGGGATTTGCTGGGCCCCAAATTCAACCAAGGTTGAATCAATGGCCGAAAATTTGGTGTTCCTTGTGTGGCAGCCATTTGCTTCTGTAGGGCGTCAGTTCTACGTGGATTTTGGCTCTTGGTGGGCCGGCTCGGCCCAAAACTCTAGCTAGTAGTTGCACTTATTTCTATTTCCATTATTTGCTATAGGAAGAAATCCAAATGCTTCAGATTGGACACTTGTTTACGACGACCACAAAGCGGCAGACTATTGATTTTCACATGCGCACACATAAAAACGATGGACGCCTTCAGGGTTGCCAGGCATTTGTGCGGTGCAGCAAGATGAAGGTTTTCAATTTGATTAGCGTGATCAAATCGAGCGCTGTTAACAGGCGCAGGCGCTAATAGAAAATCATTTGGATCTGGCGCGCACTCGCTCACAGGAACGTCGCCGCGAGAGGGTGGGCGAGGAAGCGCACGGTGGCAGGCTCCAGAATGACTGCGAGAGGCGGGAGGCGGACACAAAATGGATGAATGAGAACAAGCGGGATGAAGGTCTTTTTTTCCGGTTTGATGAGAAAAACAAAAAGATAAAAGAGACAATGGCAAAAAGTGCAAGATGAGGACGAATAAACTTTTCCTCCACAAAATCATCCATAAATGTAACGTCAAAATATGCAAAAGGTGCAACACTGTTGTTGATGGTTTCTTTGCCCTTCGAGGTTACTGCAGTGGCGACACTACACCCCCTTTCCCCAAAGGGAGTGGGGGGGGGGGGGGGGGGGGGGGGGGGGGGGGAGAGAGAGAGAGAGAGAGAGAGAGAGAGAGAGAGAGAGAGAGAGAGAGAGAGAGAGAGAGAGAGAGAGAGAGAGAGAGAGAGAGAGAGAGAGAGAGAGAGAGAGAGAGAGAGAGAGAGAGAGAGAGAGAGAGACTCTTAAGAGCCCTCAAAATATTTCAGAACAAAATAGTGGCTATTGATGTACAAAACAAACAGTTTCACCTGAACAAACAAGCTAATCCCCTCACTACAGCCCCCGCCCCCCAAAATTAAGAGTCTCCCATTGGCCAGCATGCACTGGCCTCGTCTCTGCCATCAAAACGGCTGCAAATGCGCTAGCGAAGCACAATCTAATCCCATTTGGGAAGTGTCCACGCCGTGTGATGTCATTCGGTTTGTATTTAAGTGAGCGGGGGGGAGTGGGGGGGGTGTTAGCTGTTGCCGGGGGGACCTAGGGCATCACTTGACGGCATCCGCTACATCCCCACAGCACCGAGGAGGAAGACGAAGAGTGTGCGGAGGACATTAAAAGGCCAGGCGAGGCCAACGAGAGTGAGAAGAAGAAAAATGGGATGAAGGGAGATGATGTTGTGGTGTGAAATGAGAATTGGGGCGGTGGAGGAGACGAGCCAAAAAGCAGAAGAAGGAAAAAAAAAGATTGAAGAGGAGGATTGAATGAGAAGCGAGGAGGATGTGTAAAAACAAAGCAATGAGAGCAGGTGCCTGCAGGCCGCGTCTAAACACACATCATCTCCTCTCTTTACACAAGTACACACGCTCCCCCTTGCGCAAAACCTTCCGGACAATGAGGCACACAAGACTTGACGACTTATGTTTGGCCACCTTGCTCAGTAGAAATGCATACCCAGTAATTAGTAACCACCAACTAAACCGCGCAAAATGTGCACTCAGTCATTGACGAGAGATGCCTTGCACAACAGAAAGTTATTCATGAAAACGATATAGAATAGACAATAGAAATCCTTCGTTTTCTATTAGTTGTGAGTTGTAGTAGACTCGCATATATTGAGGTAAGGCAAAGTCAGTTGCCTTACCTTCCTCTACTCGCGGGACCTGATTGCATGCGGGTCGAGGTGAAAAAGCAAACAGGCAGCACACTGCTGATTGGCTGCTACCCATTGCACAAGGAACCAATCAGATGGTGCTGTGGGCGGGCCAATCCGCTTCTGCAGGCAGGGCCCACCAGCACAGCACAGAGACACTACTGCAGCAAGTCAAAGTCAACCATCTTATATTTTATCGGCCTTGAAAGTTATAAAAATATATAATTGGTTAAAAAGCCAAATATCGGCCCCGATAATTGGCCCGGGCGATAATTGGTATATCGCTACACAATAGCGATGATCTGTTCACGAGCGACCCCTGCCACTTACTGTACAATAGAAATATTTACCCAGATATTAATAACCAACACTTTTAACAATAACAATGCATGCCCAAGATATTAATAACCAGCACTGTGCACTACAAAATGCCTACTGACTGATTGATCACCTCCACCTTGAACAATAAAAAATAAATAAATAAATAAATCACCCAGTTACCAATAATAACCTCCACGTTGCACAATAGAAATGCATATTTAGTGATGACAACCGCCCATAAATAGAAATTCTTAGCCCGCTATAAATAAGCGCCTTTTGCATTAGACAACGATCACTTTGTACAACAGAAATGCGTGCACGGGGGGATGTTTTCCTTCGCGCTCCTTTGTCAAGCAAGCCGGAAAGTGATTAGCATCCCGCTAACCGCGCGCACGTCCTCCTTAACCAATTAGCGAAGCCCGAGGGCACGGCGGAGGCCGCCTCCAAATTAGATGCGCAAATAGGGGAGCTCGTTATGCAAATAAGGGAGGGAGCTCGTTAGGCACAACGCCGGCGGCTTCACCTGAGACGACGGCAAGTTCGACCGCTAAACGCATCGCTTAGCGGGCCGGCTAAAAATAAACAACATGGACTTTTGCGGGTCGTCCAGAGGTCCGTTGACAAGTGTGCGTGTGTGCGTGTGTTTGCGTGCATGTGCGTGAGTGACTTCTTCTTGGCTCAAGTGTTGGACTCTTGTGCGTGAGTGAGAGAGTGTGAGTGTGGTCCTGGCAGCACGGGCCGAGGTTGATGGTTTTGACCTCAACGTGGCAGCGGTGCTCCTGATGGATCGCCGCCGCTCTCTCCACCATGCACACACACACACACGCACGCACACGCACGCACACACACATTGGCTATACCGCACTTTACAGGCACCGTGCTGGACAGAATGTTCCAAAAGTTGCTATGATGTACACTCGTTAAAATAAAGTACGGACTGGACGAAGGGGAGAAACAAGGACGGTTTGAACGAAAGGAAAGTAGTGAAGAAGCTGAGAAGGGAGGATGACGGAAGGAGGAAATGGAGTGAGTGAGAAAGGATAGTAGAAGGAAGGATGGATGTTGGAAGAAAGGATGAAAGAAAGAAGCCATGGATGGCGAGAGAAGTACAGAAGGAAACAAAAAGGGAGCGGGGGTGTTGGGAGTGAAGAAAGAACAAATGATGGGTAGGAAAGGAGTAAAGGATGTCAGGGAAGGAGGACTGAAGGAAGGAAACAAGAATAATGGGGGGGGGGAAGGATAGAAACAAAAATGTATGGAAAGAACAAAGGGAGAAAAGATGGAAGGAAATAAGCACAACAAAAGGAAGGTGAGACGTGAACGAGGATTTATGAGATGGGGGAATGGAATGAAGAAAGGGAGAAAGGATGGAAGGAAAGAAATGAGGACGATATGAAAGGAAGGAAGGAAGGAAACAAAGCTGAATGCAAGGATGGAAGAGAATGCAATGAGAAGGAAGGAAACAAGGAAGTATGGAAGGAAGGAAGCTAAAATTGTGCACCGAGTGGGACAGCACCTGCTTGTGCGTGTGTGTGCGCGTGCACACGTGCGTGTGTGTGTGTCTTCAGTGTGTGCTCACCGAGTTAAAGAAGGAAAATGTCTTGAAAGAGTGGAAACGACTCAAGTGCGTGTGTGTTTGAGTCATTAGCGTGCTGCTTCCTTGCCGATTATTTATTGTCTTTGCAAAGCCTGCCGAGTTGCGCCGCAGTCAGCAGCCTTTTTCATCTCCTTTTATTAAGCACACACACGTACACGCACACACACACGCACTTCTACAAATATACTGTCTCTATACAGTGCACACTCACTTTACAGTGCTTCGTTCTTAAATATTGTCAACAAATGGCCAGACGCGGCATTTTTTTCAAGTCGAACCAAACGGTCATCATCAACTGGTCAGTCTGCCAGACCGTCCGTTAGGTAGTTTGTCAAGTATTATTTTGATTTGATTTTTTACACCTAAACCACTCGAAAAGTTTTCAATTAAAGAATAACTTACCTTAACCATAAAAGCGCTCCAAATCGTGGCCAAGGGTCAATAAAATCCAATCCAAGTAGTGCACTCAAACTACTGTTTATAAATACTGCGCTTCTTCTTCTTGGTTCATGGACAGATTAAATAATGAGCCTTTTTTTTTATCCATCCATCAATTATCCTCACGAGGGTCGCGAGCATGCTGCAGCCTCTCCCAGCTGTCTTGCTCCCTGAATTGGTTGCCAGCCAATCGTAGGGCACGCATAGACAAACAACCATTCACACTCACGACCACACCCAGGGGCAATTTCGAGTGTCCAACCAACCGTGCACATTTTTGGAATGTGGGAGGAAACCGGAATACCCGGAGAAAACCCACGCAGGCACGGGGGGAACATGTAAAGTCCGTACAGGAAGGACGGAGCCGGAATCAAACTTGCACCTCTATGAGGCAGATTTTTTTTTTCTCCATGCAGAATTAAAAACAAGTGTATGAAAAATGACTTTAGTCACTTTAGTTTGTCATTTAAAAGATATTTTCCTGTAAAATTACTATCCCCCTGCCCCTTCTCCAACTAAAATTTCCACTGCTAAGAATGTCAACTTTTTCACTCATAAAAATTCAGTGCAATAATAGTTTATTAGATGGTAGGAGTTAAAAAAAAGGAAAGAGAATCTTTTTAAGTGACGTTTGTGTGTCGTATCGGTGGGTAACGTGGCCTGGCGCTAGCCGGCTGCCATTTTGAGGAACAGCTGACATTTGCCTCTTCTCTCCTTTAGATGCATTACTGGACACGGGCAGCTGACATTTGCGCGCGTGTTTGTGTGTGCGCGTGTGTGTTTGGGTAGTGCCCATTCTCCTCCCAGCTGACATTTTTGTTGGGTGCTAATGCTTATTCATGGCCTCAAAATGGCACCTGTCGCTCACCTGTGTGCGTGAGCGTGTACTTGTGCGCGCATGCTTGCATTTGTTTTCCAGTTTGTTGATGGGCTCAGTCAGACGTCTGTTTATCATAAGGCATAAATTCAAGACATGCGACAAAATGTGTTTTGAATTTTAACTATAAAAAATGGAGATCTTTCAAGCTATGCAATTTTTTTTTTTTTTTTAGAGAGATTTTTGTTCATGAAATTTTAAAATATTTATATGCCCATAAAGGGAAATAAAATACATTCTTTATTTGCTTTGTTTGTTTTGGTGAAAAGGTATTTCTAGAAAGTTTTTGGGGGTTAATAAAGAATGACTAATTCAACAACAAATCTTTTTCCAAATTTTTTTTTCTTATTTGTATTTACAGAAAATTACAATTGACCAATCATTTGTCTTTTGTAACCCACAAAATAGAAATTTGACTAAATTTCTTTATTTCAATGTTTTAAAATGTTGTTTTTTTTCAAAAAGTTGACATTTTAAAATGTTTTTCTTTACATAAATTGGAAATGAGACACTTTCGTTTCATTCGACAAATAATGAAATTAAACAGATTTTTCCCCAAAAACCTTTTTAGAAAACCGACAACCGAACAGAAATTAGTGTAGCTGTTTGGGTAATTGTAAATCTCCATAAAACTGCTACTTTTCACACACAGAGCAGCGTCACATACAAACGGCCTAAAAAAAAAAAAAAGAAAAACATTAAAAACCAAAATGGTTACTCAAAGCATCTTGTTAAATGAAAGTCAGCTACCTTCATGGCAACATATAATGTGAAAAGCCATAGACAGGTTAACAGAAATTAGCATAGCTGTTACGGTAACTTTAAACCTTTAAACCCCTTTACACATTGAGCATCAACACATACAAAGACCGCATCCAAAATCCTGACAGGCGTTTCTTGTGTGCTCAGTGCTGCCCCTCACGCTGTGGCACAATGCGGTACTGCACCAAAGGCTTGTAAATGTCCCAATAGTTTTAGGTTTGTGACGTTTTTGTACAATTACGTTGCTAATGACTAATGCTCAATAGTGTCACGCTGATGACTATGTTTGTGTGCGTGCGCGCGTGTGTGTGTGTTCGTGCATGCGTGCGATGTGTGTGACTGGAGGGCAGGCAGATAAAGGTGTCTGCTTTTTTCCGATAAGGACTCCCACTTCCACCTCTTCATCACTCCAGTGTTCTCCCCTCCATCCTCTTCCTCCCTCTCCTTCGTCTTCCTCATCTTCATCCAGCCGCCATTTGCTCCTCAAGCATCACCTTTTGCATTTTTCTTTTCAGGATTTGCATTTCAAGTTTCATTCATTCCTTCTAATTTCTTTTCATCACTCTTGAGTTCACGTTCAATAGTTAAACAAGGTAATAAATATTTGTTTAAAATATTTTTGAATCAAACTTTTTACAAGTTACATTTTGTTCCTAATTTGTGATCTATTGAATTTATTACAAAACAGGTTTAAGTTTAAAAATTAAATACAAAAGACAATACACAAAATAAAAAGCAAAATTTTATATTGAAAAATAACATATATAAAATATATATATGCAATATAAATGAAATGTTTATAATACATAATTTGTCATTTTTGTTGTATTTTTCTGTAATTTCATTAAATTAATTAAATTGTAATTTTAAATTATGACATTTTTAGTGAAGATAAACCTTTTAAATGACTCTTAAAAATGAAAATATTTTTGTTAATATAATGAGCCATTTTTGAAACATTCATTTTATTGTGACCACATCGATTTGGAATTTTGGAATTTCATTTAATGCTTTTGATTTACATTCTGATTTTTCTGAAACAAAAATAATTATAAATCAATTATTTTTTATCTACTGTTTCCTTAATGTCGTTTTCCTTCCTTTTATTTCGACACATATAGTATTCATCCACAAATAGTGTCATTTCAGCTTAAAAAAACACAAACATTTTTAAGCCTAAATTGACTCGAGAGAGAGCGCTGGAGATTGCTCTGCTACTCAACTGCAGAGGGTACAAGGAGTCCACACCCTTTTATGTTGACCTCTGTTATCCCTCTCGCCACATTCCTCCTTTTCTTTCAGTTTTTTTTAGTTTTATCCTCTTCCTCGTTCTCTTCCCAGCTGGCTGTTTAAGAGCTGTTTGCCATCTGATGTTCTTGGGAGAGGTAATTAAAGCCTGACTCACATGCACGACAAGTGCACGCGCGCACTCGTGTGTGTATCCTTGTCGTTTTCCTCTTCTGCGGGGCGAGGTGTCTGACTTTGTTGCTATCGCTGTCCACAACACTCAAAGCGGTTTTGATCACATGACTCGATTGCATCTTGTCTCGTCCGCCAGCCGCCACGCTTGTTGTTGTCATTAGTTGTGTTCCAGCCACGCCCACGCAGACGCTCATCCATCTCAGACGTTCGCGCGGGTGTGTGCGTGCGCACGTTTTGATTGTCTTTTCAGCTGTTCTCCTGCTGCTGCTGCCAAGATGAGAAAGCAAAAAAAAAAAAAAAGAACCCAGAAAGAGGCAATCTCTTATGTTGGCGTTAACATCGCCGCTTGCATTCTTCCAGGCCATCCCGTGAAGATCTGAATTTTTGATTCTGATGGAATATACTACCAAGATGCATTTTCCATGAAAAAAATGTCTCACAAAAAATAAAAAGTAAACTAAACAGACTTTTAATAGAAAAAAAAATCAAAATCAATATAACAGGTAAATCTGTGGCAGTCAAACGGCGAGTATATGCAGGGACCTAACTAGCTGCCGACCTACTTAACTACCTTAGCGACTTAGCTACCTCCATCTTAGCTAAACTGCTACCTTGATTTCAATCTACTCTCCCAGCTTCTTTGCTACTTGCTGACCTACCTATTGCGCTAGGTGCCTCCTTAGTCATCTACTTTGCTACCTCAAGTACATCAAGCTACCTACCTGCCTGCAAACTTCCTTAACTACCTAGCTATTTAACTACATAGATCCTCGCTACCTTGATTTCTATCTACCTACCTAGCTTCCTTGTTACCCACTTCCCCACCTATGGTGTTAGGTACGTCTGTAGACATCTACTAAGCGACCTAAAGTACATTCAGCTATCTAGCTGCCGATCTACTTAACTCTATCTAGCTAATTATCTAGCTACACCGTTGCTCCCTTGCTACCTTGATTTCTAGTGACCTACCTAATTTCTTTCCAACCTACAATACAGTGCTTCCCTTCCCGTTGCGCTAGTTACCTCTCTAGCCATCTACTCAGCTAATTAGCTACCTACCTCGCTAGCTGCCTACTTACCTCTCTCTCTTCTCCACTACCTAGCTACCAACAAAGCAAAAGTTACTACTTAAGTCAATATGATCTATGTAAACAAAATGTTGACACGTGTATCAGCACGCATTCCGCTGATCGGAAATGAGAAATGAAAGTGTCTCTTGTTTACGACATCCCCGATCCTTATTGTCTTATTGGGTTTGCTATTTACGTTAGCCAGAATCAGCAGCACCATGGACAGTTGCAGTCATTCAGCACCAAGGACAGCGCTATAGTGGTGTTTTTTTCAGTGTTGTATTCAGAAACTTGCTCGATGACCATGGATCTCTTTGGTGCTTTGCAACTCAAAATAAAACCATCAAGGGTGTCGTTATTTTGGATAGTACTGTCAGTTGCCTGAGATTGAAATGACAGTTAGCGGCTCAAGTTGCCGGTAAGGTTTGGGTTTGGGTTGAAACTGTTCTAGTGCCATTAGGCTTCGGGATTTAAGTTTATGGGTTAGGCTTCAGGTTCGGGTTTAAACCAAACTGTGCTAACGTTATCTCACCCTTTAAATGTGTTCAACTCGTTTGTCTGACAATTCTTTTGTATATGAAATGTGCTAATCAAGAAAAATGAAGCTGCTTTGCCCCGCCTTTCCTTTAAATGGGTGAAAAAAAAAATACTACAGATACACAACTAAGACACACTATGTGAGTGACATTGACTCACTGCTAGGCTAAGTGGCTTTTTTTTAATACTCCATTCGCCATTCATTTCCTGAACTGCGACATCTGTTTCAACCTTTCTACCATACATGCATACTGTTTGTCATGTGCCGAAACTCGTCCACATTGCCTCATAAGGGACATGACAACACGAGACGACTAATTATATCGTCTACTCAAAAGCTGTTCTGATCTGAAATCGATGAAGCGATGCAATGCCGCCATCTGCAGGGATGTGTTGGTCATTACAATGGTTTACAAAGCCGAATTTCACAGACAACTTGGGTGAGAGTCTCTTCCACGCCTACCCGTTGAAAAATGGCCAATATTTGTCACTGTCTGTCAACGGTTGGATCCCAAGTGATGAACATAAATGGCCAAGGCAGTGAATGAGTTTAAAAAAATAAATAAAAAAGTTATCAGTAAAATGCATCCGTACCAGATCTGTAATAGTTTTGGATTTTTCATAATATATTTTTTTTCTTTGTTTTGAGAATTGCATATGATCCGAAATTGCGGAATATGGTGAGTGTTGCCGAAAGTGCAGTGTAGTCTTCTAATGCTCAAGACAGGTCTCGAGACCCTATTTTGAAGGTTTTGGTCTTGCGCCGGTCGATCTTGGGATTGTTTGTAGAGACCAGAAGTGATCTGCTGATTTTCAACTTAATGGAGAAGCGTTTGGTAAAATAACATGTACAAGCAATTCTTGTGTCAGTAAGCCCATGCTCGGTTTTTGTCTTGTCTCCATCTCGACACCCACAAGTCTTGGCATTGTTTTGGTGTCCCTTTTTGTTTGTGTGAGAACTGAGTTCACTGCGGCATGTTTTTTTTTTTTTTGCGTTAGTCCCCCACAAAAGCGAGATGAGGCGTTAGGTGCCTGTTGTTGTCGTCAGTGTGCAGATTGGAGGAATGAAACGGCTAACAAGAAGAATGGCTCCAGCGATATTAGCCGGGGTGAGCGCGAGGACAAGCACTTTTTCTTTTCCCTTCTTTTTTTTTTTCTATCCGCACTTCTGTTCCCGCCTTGGCAGGCTGCGCCGCCGCTCATCTTTTTTAGTCTTCCTCTCCGCTGCTATCCACTCTGTGTGTTAGCGTTAGCCTTTCAAAGCACCTGCGCTAGCTAATCCTCCTTGCCGCTTCTTTGGTGCGTGATGACATCTGTTGATTAGCATTCCGAGTGTGTAAGACAAAGTGGCAGCTTAACCCGTTTGAAAAGTTCATCATGTAATGCTGGTGTAGTACGAGCCCACAAACGGCAAAATGGTCTTTTGGAGTCACGTGACTCGTTTGTCGCCAAACAAGAGTTATTGTGTCTACTTACCAAGAGCTCAGTTGAAGTTTCAATTTGCACTCAAGTGGCACCAGTCGCCGCTCTTGTCAGAATAAAGGAAGTAGCTTGTTCTTCTTTGATTCAAATCTGCATCAATCTGATTTACGGAGCGTGAGTAGAAGAAGCAAAGTCCATTTGCTCAAACGGCCGTCCGCGGCGCTAAATCAGCATCAAGGCGCGCGGTCGCCACGAGTGCGCGCGCAACGTTCCTGTGTGTGCATGTTTGGAAAGGAAAACATCTGGTGCGAGTCGTGGGGGCGCGCCAGCCGACACGCAGGCCCGACGACCCCTTTTTTGACGCGTCATGAATTCTTCATCGGCCCAAATTTCAAGAGGACAGTCGGCGGCTTTTTGCGGCCGCCCTAATCCTTTTAGCATCCGTCAGGCCGCTAATGCGGCGTGGCGCGTTTTCAAAGAGCTCCTTGAAATTACTTCCTCAACCTTCACTTACACACACACACACGCACCCCCGCACACACGAAATGAGATTTAAAAAGGCTTTAGACGCTACATTAAGTTTGATCACAACCGTCAACGTGTCACACAACATGAGGACATCTGTTGACAGTTGCAACTGGTAGAAAGATGACAATAACGCCTGTGTGCGTGCGTGTGTGTGCAGGTGTGTGTTCGCGTGTGTGAGTGAGAGACACATCAGACCAACTTTTTGTGACCAAAACAGTTAAAAAAAAAAAGATGGGCAGTAAACATTGCGTGGTTATCTTTTGTGTAATCAGAAGTGTGTAATCAGCCACGCAATGTTTACTAGCCTGATTACACATTTCCGCCAACACGCACACACACCCACACACACATACTCATACACACGCATATTGAAAACGCTCTTTTTTTTTTTTTGTTAACAAATGACAAGTACTTGGCAGAAAGCATGACAAGCTACTATAGCAGTCTCAGCTGGTGCTCGTTCTTGCCAATTATAAAAGAAAAGACGGATTCAAATGCTCCGCGCCCGGCACAAGAAGGTCCATAATTTTTTGTCTTTTGCTCCCCCCAAAAATGAAAATGCTTGTTGCTAAATAAACCGCTCATGTCATAGAAAACATTGAAACATAATGCATATGAAACGCTCCACCTTTTGGTCGCATGTGATAAGCCAGTTGGTGGCACAACCTATTTGTGAACTTTTCTTTTTTCTCCGTCAACAAAAAGTTGGTCGGTGCATGGGAAATAAACGTTAACATTGTCACAGTCAAGTCATCTCCTACCTTTTGTTTACAAATAGCACAAGATGCTAGGCTAGCAGTTTACATCACCCAGTTCTCCGTCTTTTCCAACATCAAAGACGGATGGACTCACAGAAGCGCCAAAATCAGCAGTCATTGTTGACAAAAATGTTAAACAATTCTCTTTTCTGTTCCTTGTGTTGGTAAATGCCAAATAAAATGAACTGTTGATGTAATGTAAAACCAGCAAAATATTTTTTGTTCGCAATTGACACGATTGCAGCTGCTGTTCTTGTTCACACTTTACTTTTGTTCATGAAAAGGTTGGTTAATACCCGCATTATAAGCATTAACTCACTGATTAACACTTAACCTATTGTTAACCAGACCAAATTTAACAGACAACTTTGTTGTTTAATAACCAGGAAATAAACTTGATAATTAAAATTGCGACAAAATCAAGTCAACCACTCGTATAACACAAACACTCTACCTTTTGTTGACAGGACAAACAATTCAAACTACTTTTTTGGAGCGTTTTTTTTTTCTTTTTCTGAAAGAGTTGGTCTGTGCAGGGTAAAACAGTGCGCCGGTGATTGATGTCGCCAAACAATGCGCTCAACTGCTTTGTATGCTTGTACAAATAGAAACATGCACAATAACACTCGACCTTTTGTTAACAACTGACAAGCTTTTGTTGGCTAACTTTACAGCCTGCAGCTAAACTCCGCGTTTCTATCTCGTCAAATGTCACAAACGGATGAACTCCAATGCACCCCACTCGTCACAGAAAATCACAATCAGAAACATTTGTTTAAAAAAAAAGCTGCTGACATGACATCATCTGCAACTATTATGACACTGAAACACACATTTTTTTTTTCTGCTTGGAAAGCGTGCTACTATGTTAAGATTGGTCCACATTTGAAGGATTTATTTTTTTTTTGTGCGCATTCAGCACCTGCCAGGCGGAATTGTTCTGCCTGGTGTCAGATGCTGACACTTTACTAGGAACATGTTGAGATACACTATGTGTGTGCGTGTTTGTGTGTGTGTGTGTGTGGAAGTCCGAGAGAGAGAAAGTAAATCTGTCTTCCCGCTTCTGCCGACAGCCTAGGGAGAGGATGAAAAAGATTTAATACCTCTGCCAAGGTGATGCCCTACAGTGCTGCCTGTCTCTCACATGCTCGCACACACACATACACACACACACACGCACGGACGTACACCCACGCACACATACTTTCTCCTGTGGCAAAGTACAACACAATCCACTCACAGATGTTCTGAACTGTCGAGCAAACGACACATTCTCACGCACGCACGCCTTTGCCTTACTAACAGCGTGATGCTGTGTGTCACAGACGTTTACGTTGCGTACAGTAAGGAAGCAAAATGCAAAAAAACAGAACATCAGCTTTTCTCAGGTGATGGCAATGACATTATACGTCATTGTATTTTTTTTAAAGCAAATTTACAAACAAACAATACAACAAAACAATAGAAATTTGACAACATTGCCCCAAACTTTGTACCAAATCCCCCAAAAATGTTGATTGAAAATTTTTATTTTTGTCAAAACAGTGAAATCTGAGACATTTGACGTTTTTTTTTTACACTTTTGGACAATTTGAAACAGTGCACGTGCGTTTTGGTGTGTATTTTATTTTAGCGATGAGTGCTTCCAACTGCAACTCTGTGCTGCCATCTTTTATCCACAATTAGGGAACTTCTCTGACAGGCTTGACGTATGCACACACACACACACAATGATGCATTGGCATCATTACTCCCCTACCCATCCCTCGACAGCTGTGCAACACGCATATTCGTACGTGCACACACACACACACACACACACACTCCCTGACACCCTGGTGTGCCTGCAGATGCAACACGTTAGAGGTCAAAGTCACGCAAAGAAAAAGAAAAAGTGTGCAGGTGGCAAGGGCGCCTTGGCAGCCATCTTGCTTTCCTGTGACCTCCGTGTGACCTTGCCGCAAAAGTCACTCATCAAACAAAAGAGAATTCAACGTTGTGTATTTAAACACGGGAATGTTGGACCAAATTGTAGTATATCATCTAAAGGAAGCCTGCTAGCTTAATGCTAACATTTAATAGGTAACGCCATAGACGGGCTAACAGAAATGAGCATTGATTTTAAACTTTCAAACAACTGATACTTTTACTTTAGCGGAACAGAAAAACATACAACCCTGCCACTATCTAATGCTCGTTACCCACATTATTGCTTGCAATGCTCGAAAACGTAGTTGGAGCACACGTAACTCCTGGTCCTTTGTTTATCGAGACAACAATATATTCCACCAAACCCTATTTCATCTAAAGTCAGCTATGTTAATGCTAACACGTACTTCAAAATGCCGTAGACTGGCTAATGGAAATTAGCACTGATTTTATTTTAAAAACAACCACTTTGGGTCACATTCATTAAAAAACAAAAAACAAAACAAATTTAACTATTTTTTCTTGTGAATTAAAAATGCTCATATCAAATAATCCCTTCAAAAATCAAAGAAATTTACTAAAAGGTTAAGTTTTGTTAGCAGCAGTTGTCACTTCATTACCCACTTTTGTCTGATGAAATTCTGTTAGCTTTATGTTAACGTATTGTGTAGAATGCCATGGATGGGCGAACAGAAGTTATCAGTCTAATGATTAAAAAAAAAAAAGTACTGCCAATTTTTGCGTGGAAAAAAGAGACCTGATTTGACAAATTGTTGTGCAATTCTAAGTAAATTGTAACAATTTTGTCAGGACTTTTTGAGATTAATTAAATACGGTCACATTAATTGAATAATAATAAAAAAAATAAAATCCAGTTCAATGTCAACTTTGTAAGCAGCATAATCATGCTCGTTAATATCCACGCTCGTCTCATAAAATTCTGGTAGCTTAATGTATCCATTTCTTGTAAAATGCCATAGATGTGCTAAGGGAAATTGGCATTAATATAATTGAGATCATTTTTTTTTTGCGTGCACAACATTAAAGTCCCTTTGCGGTATAACAGCCATACTGCATTCCGTGCATCTTATTACAACTTCGCCTCTTTCTTGCAAGCATAACGTCATCTCTTGCTGTTTCCCGGCGTTTATTGCAGCACCGTGGAACAAATTGCGGGTGGAGTGTGATGTTTGGCGTTTTTGCAGCTAGTGGGCGAGGAAGACGAGGATGAAGATGAGGAGGAAGATGAAAGAAAAGCTTCTTCCACCTGCTGGGCTGCGTTGTCCCTTATCAAAGCTCCTGGCTCTCTTCATTTCTTCCTCATTTCCTTTGGTGGCTGGCTGGCCGGCACTCGTTCATTGACTCTCATTTCCTCGTGTTATTGTGGCGACGGGCCGGCTTTTTGGCTTGCTCGCGCGTTCCCCTCCCCGAGCGGCAAAAGGGAACAAAGAAGGTGGAGGATGTTCCTGAAAAACAACATCTGACGCCGCGTCTGCGCCGTCACTTAGCCAAATGCTAGCTTGTTAGCCGGCGCCACATTCGCCTGCGAGTGTGGCCAAAAGACAATTTTGCCATGTGTCAGCAAAGAAAGATTCAAAGAAGCACCCGTCTCGTTTTTGCAGAAAAAATAGCATCATTTTCTTCTTCTTCTTATTATTTTTTTTACATTTATTGATAAATAATTCATTTTGGATGAAATGTGGTCAATTGGCAAAAAGAAAAACAAATTGAACGTGTAACACTGAGGCTGACATTTTCTAAATCAAATAAATCCAAGAAATGCTGCCAAATCTCATTTAAAAAAAAAAAAAAAAAAGTATATTACTCATTTGTAATCTAAAAAAATAAATAAATAAATAGAAATTTTGTAGAATACTTAACAAAGGCGATGGTGTTCCCCTTTTCCCCCCGCAAATGTTTATTTATAGTTCCCCTGCAATATGTGAATTTCCATGAAAGCTGTTTACACTTTAAAAGAAAAAAAAAAACATGTATATATATATATATATTTATTTTTTTCATTTTGGGGAAATTTACGCCTCTATTAACTAACCGCGCCACACAGACACAGTTCCCACCCTTCTAAACACTTGTTACACTTAACAAGTGTAACTTTTGAAATTAAAAATGTAGAAGAAATCCCGAGCTGTCGATTATAGGCGACGAGCCGTCTAATTTTCATGGTCTCGGATTTTATAAAACAAATTTACCCGAAAACAAATCTTACTTTTGGACTTGTCTGACTTATAGAAGGAAGAATAATAGCACGAAAGGCTTTATGACCCCATGGCAAGCGGGTCCTCGGCGAGGTTACCACACCAAGACCCCTAACGATGAGTCAAATTATTGGATGGCGTTCTCCCTTGCCCGGACTCGGGTTGCCTGGGCCCGCCTCCGAAGTCAGTCTTGGAGGTGGGGCTCGTTGGCAAGCACCTGGTGATCGGGCACAAAAGGACAACGTGGGTCCCCTTCACCACCTGTGAGAGGTGCCGTAGAACTACAGAAGCTGGCTCTGGGGACGTGCAAACAGGAAGTCCAAGTCCAAGTGGCGTGCCGCTGTGCACCGCCACTGGTGAGGCATGTTCTTAGCATGTCCCGTGTTTACACCACACGACTATGTTAGCGTTGGTGTGTGCGTGTGTTTTAGTCCCATGTGCATGCGTTTGCACATGGATATTTTTAGCCGGGGCGACTAAGCCCGGCGCATCTGGTACCCTGGCCCGAGGGAGGCCACGCGCACGCTCATGCACACCCACAGCCCAGCGCACTCCAGAAGCGTCCTCCTTCGTTGTCGTGGTAACAACACATCAAAGCATCTTGTCATTTCATTTAAAACCATTTTTTTTTTTTTTGGGGTTATCGTTAATTCTGCCGCCGCTTCAACTTCGGCTGAACTTTCCCGCCACAAAGAGTAGGCAAAAGTTGTTGGCGTCGGATGTGATAAAAATAAGACAGTGACTAGTTCACAGGAAGTGGTTTGAAAGCACACGCGCGCCCGCCGACTCCTCCTTGTTAGCACAGAAGCAGCAGCTGTCGTTCTTTTTTTTTTTTTTTAAACAATAACACGAAATTTGTCGCGCTTCTCCTCCCTGTTCTACTTTTGCGCATTTGTTGTTGTGATTGACAGGAGAACTTGCTGATTGGATTTTGTAACCTGATTTCTGAGTAGAAGATAAAATCGCACAAGCTATGTATAGGCTGTTTGCATTTTTACAAAGCAGGAAGTGAGGTCATCTCAACTCTCAAGTGCATGTTATGAATCCAAATTGATTCAATTGTGTCATAATAAGAACACAAAAATCAATCAAATTGTCATTTGTCCAATTTTGTCCATCCGTCCGTAATCCGAGGCAGTAGCTTTAGCCTCTTGTCCACCTCGGAGGGCAATAGGTTTGGCCACGCCTGCCCTCCGCCTCAAACCTTGTGCAACTCCAAAATGGAAGAATGTCCAACTCCTCTTGAGAAGTTTGGTACAAGAGCCCAAGCTGGGTGTGGAGGTGAGCTCCACGATATTGTGTCGGAACTTCTCTGTCTCACACAAAACGTTGGCTGTCATTCTTAATAGAAGAAAGACATTTCATAAGATGTTACTTTTTGAGTCCTACATTGAGTTCAGTGTCCATTTAATAATTGGGTTTTTGTAAAAAAATTAAAAAAATTAAAAGTCTATTAAGTCATCAAATTTTTTTAAAAGAAAAATTTAGTAAAAATCTCATGTTCATTTTAATCAATTTTTGTAGAACAATATCAAATGTAGATGATTGGTCGTCAAAAGTCATTTTTCAATCTGAAAGTATTAAATCAAAATAGAAGAAAGCATTTTGCCACGTTTCCAGTTAGTTTCAGTAACATGTCGAACGTTTTGAAAAGTTTGACCTCATTGTAAACGGTAAGAAAAAAACTTTAGGGAAAAGTTATGTCAGGAGACATTACTCACATGTAATTTATTTTTAGAAAAAAAAACATTTGGTACCCCCCCAAAATGATTTGACACAATTAGCATGACAAGCTAGCAACACATGGCAAGCGAGTCTTGCGTCGTTCGTCCTTCCTCGGCAGCCATGTTGAAATGCGTGGCTGTCACTCAACTCGACGATGAGGTCGTTTAAGAACATTTCTTTCGTGCTCGCGACATTCTTGGTTTCTCGTTGATGTTTTTTTTTCTTACCTCCCGTCCTGGTTTCGCCACCTCCGCCTCCCTTTGCAGCTTGTGTGTCGGCATGTCTGTGTTTTGGCTGCGTGGGCATCAACCTGTCAAAGCCCTGCTGTGTATGTGCGTGTGTGTGTGTGTGCGTGCGTGTGTCCGTGTGTTTGTTTTGCTTCAATCACTGCGTGAGCGTGCGCGTGTGTCTGTGACTGTCAGGTTTGATAAAAAGCCTCTTCCTTTTTTTTTTTAAATAAACAGCTTTTCCCGCTCCACGCGATGAAGCCCCTTTGATCGATTGCCTCCCTCCAATCCCGTCTTTGATTGCGCGGCGTTCTGATCAATGGCTGCTCACACGCTTTGTGCACGCGCTCAGTCGAGCGCTTCAAACGGCGCAAAAAGTCAAGTGGCGCCGTGTCGGATTTCCCTCAATGGGCGGGGGAGAGACTAACTCACTAAAGGACAAAAAAAATTCTCGGATTGGCTTCCATTTGCGCGCACGAACGAGGGGGGTGGGGTATTCAATACGTGCATGACCCGGCTAAAATATTTTTGAGGAAACCCCTGAAAAACAAATACTGCGACATTAATGGAAGTTTTGTTAGCCTGTGTTTTGTATTGTATGTTAGCATTAAGCTAAATGGCCATGCTTAAGGCAAAGTTGTGTGGTTGCTTTAAAAAGCAAATTGTGTAATTCCTTTTCTTATGTTTAAACTTTGCTAAGCAGCTTGATGTGTTTTATTTGTGAAGAATGGTTCCCTTTCATGTTTATTTTAACGTACGTCGCCCCCATTGAATGGTTATAACTGAAATGTTGGCTCGCCACTCAAGACGAAAACAAAGAGGGAAAAAAAAAAAAAAAAGGGACCACTGTACATTTAAACAGCAGTCTTCAACCGAAACGTATTTTCTGAATTGGCTGCTTAATGCTAACACGAAAAGGAAAGTGTCTTAGACAGGCTAATGGAAATTCGGATCAGCGTTAACATCTTGAATTAAAAGGAAAAATAAACTTTTGGACTATTTTTCGTGAGCAGAATCTGTCAATGCACGCAACGCAGATGTGAAGCAACTTTGGTGAAGTGTTCTTGTAGAACGAAGTATTTATTCCAAGACCGAGTGTGTGGCGGTTTGACCTGGTTACGGACCGTTTAGCATCCGGCGCTGTGAAAATGCAGCGAGAGTGTGACTGAATGAATGAGCGCATGGGTGGGGATTCGTGCGCAGGTCAGGCTGCTGGAGCAAAAGGCAGCAGATTAAGGCAACAATACACAACGGCGTGTGTGCGTGTGTGTGTGTGTGTGTGCTTTAATCATCTTATTTAAGACCAGCAGGCTACAGCAGCAACACTTTGCGAGGCTCACTAACAGAGAAGTGAAGGGAAGGAAGGAGCCGACGGGAGCGCAGCGACTCCATGTCTCAGCGTTCTTCTCGACTCAGAGCTTGGCGTCGCAGCATCGGCGTGGCTTGATTTCTCAACGTCTTTGTCTAGCCGCATCATCATTTGAACTTTAGCATCTTGGCATATTAATTTGCATCGGAGCGTCTTTCTACGTCAGCACGCATGTGTATTGGTATCGTTGCAGCTCGACATCTTGGCGCTTTTGAATCGGAACTTAGAGCGTTGACATAGTTCCATTTCAGCATTTTGGCTTTTGTATTTCAGCCGCTGGCGATATTTGAATCAAAGCACCGACAGCGTTCGCATTTGTTTCTCAGCATTGTAGAATCTAAGTACGCACGTTTATATCTCCATATCTTTATGGCTCAGCATCTTCGCATCTTTGTATCGTGGCTTTTTTTGTGTCTTTGTTGGTCGGAATCGCGACATTTGGATCTCGGCATCTTTGAATCTCAGGACCGATCAACATTTGGATCTCAGCATCCTAGCTCATTTGCATCTTTGTGTCTTTGCATCGGTAGTGTCTCCCCACTTCATTGCATTTCAGCATCTTAGCAAATTGTATTTTAGTAGCTTAGCTTCGTTACAACTTTTCATCTTTTTGTCTGGGCAACTTCATATCTGGATAATTGAGCATGTTGGTAAGCTACCAATCTGTATTTCAGCATATTCAAATCTTTGTATCTTAGCAGCTTTGTCTCAGAGCATTTTAATATTCCAGCATTTTAAATCTTAGCATTTCTCTGCATCTTTGTCTATTTGTATCTCAGCATTGCTGTCTCTTTGCGCGACCAAAATGAACAAGTTTGGATCATACCAACGCTGTACAGCTGCATTTCAGTATCTTACAATCTTTTGTGTCTCAGCACCTTCACATTTCAACATCTTAGCAGTATTTGAATCTCAGCAACTTTGTACCTTGGCTTTTTCCGTGTCTTTGTATCTCCGCATCTTATCACGTTTCCGTCTTTGTCTCTTAGCATCTTAGCACATTTGGATCTCAGCATGGCTATCTTCGTATCGCGGCATCTTGGTATCTCAGCAGCGTCACCCCGGCTTAGCGTCGCTGTATCTCAGCATCTTTGCGCCCTGGCATCTCAGCATGGCCGTATATCTTTATATCTCTCGCATGGTCCTCTCTGTGCATAATATGCACGTGTGTCTAGAAATAGATCCAGCTGAGCAATTAAATGAAGCTAACGAGTGTGGCTAACAACACTCAATGGCCATTTGTGTGTGTGTGTGTGTGTGTGTAGTGGGAAGTCTTTTAAAAAGCATATTAGCGAGCGCCTTGAAAGCCGAGTGGCAGCTTTAATACTTCCTCATAACCGCGTGTGCGCACATGTACAGTTTTAATCACACTGCGTGTGCGTGTGCATGTGAGAGGCTGCTTGATGTTGATAATAACGCCGGCGTAATAGATGTCACTCTGCACAATTAAAGCGGCACACTGACTATACAATTTCAAAAAGACATATAACCGAATGTGCATGCACACACACACACACACACACACACACACACACACAGTTTATTTACAGTGGTAAAAAAATGAGGCGCTTGAATGAAAGATTAGGTCACTGCTTGTCACATTTGCTCCTTGCTTCTAATTAAAACTGAAGTGATGTGTAACACACACACACGCACACACAAATCACACCAATCCATGTAACCAATAAAGTACTCTAGCTTGATGCTAACATATAATGTGAAATGACCTAGACAGGCTAATGGAAATTAGCATCAATGTCACGTGAAATGTAAATCTTCAAACCATGCTACCAAGCCATACAATAATAAACACGCACACAGACAAATGCACAAAACAGAAAGAACACACAAAGCATACACAAACACTTTTAATCACACACTAACACAACTACACAATGTGTACCTGTATAAGTACACACAAACACGTATACACACAAACACACAAAAGAAGGCACGCACATGAACACGCAAATACATGTACAAATACACAAGTATACAAACACAAATACAACTACACACTTGTTCCTATATGTACCGATATAATTACACGCATACAGACACAAGTATACACTAACACACAACCACACACGCAAGTATTTACACTTGCAATTGCACGCACACACAAATGTACATGCACACAACAGAACACGCACAAATAAAAGTATACACACACATGCACCTGCACACACACTCACGCTTCCCAAGCATCCAATCAGATTGTTCCAGTTCTGAAACTATTTTTCACGCTGTAAGGAATGATCTATTCCTGTGTCAAACTGTCCCGCAATGAATGCTCCCAAAAAGTGAACCACATTAATGACGAGCAAACTGGCTTCTGCCCCTCTCAGAATAAATGCCACAACAAGGAAGGTCAAAGAAAAAGGAAAAAAAAAATCATCGCCGTGTATCGGGAGTTCTGACGCAGCCAATCAGATTACTGGTTTGCGGATTTCTGTGATATAGGAAGGAGCAGCGCAAAAACACGCAATTTGAACTTCCATTGAATGCTCTCGCTGCGTCACTCTCCATCCTTATGAGTGTGTGTGTGTGTGCATGCGCGTGTGTGTTAGCAAGACATAAGTTGGACAGTAAGACGCAACGCACTCCGCCTCAGGGCGAAAAGAAGTTTGTGAATTATTGAGGTGACACCCGCAAACAAGTCATTACGCGAACACGTAGTCGTGGGCGGCCATTTTGGCTTTTAAGAGCATGTCAAGACAACGATGGCCGACAAAGATCTTCCACCAGAGAGATGAGCCCATCGGCAGAACATAATTTGACACTTGTACGAGGAATTAATGTGTCGACATTAATTTCTATTTGATTGTTTTTTTCATCTCAAGAATTCCTTCTTTGCTCTCTGAAAATCTTTTTTGAGTAGGGCCGGCGGCACAAAAATTAAACTGTTAAATGCTACAAAAATGTTTTCTTTTGTGTAGTGAGAATTCTGAATTTTGTCTTCAGAAATTTTAGTTAAAATCTGTGGGGAAAATGTATGTGTAAATGGCACATTTTACATTCAAAACAGCTTTCAAAGTTGCTATATTTTGCCATAAAAATAAATTTCCGAGGGCACGAACACAAACGGATACAGGCCTGATTCTGGTATTTCCTTTTTGCCTCCTCCAAATGGTTTCTATGATTTACTTGTAATTGGTCAATTCCAATCTGCTCTCTGCCGCTTCGTTCTTTTTTATTTTTTATTTTTTGCCTGAAATCAACTTGATTTTGGCAAAACCGCGTACGACCTCGCAGTGGTTGAAGCCGACTTTGGGCCGCAAACTTTTCCATCTGATGACTCGTTTGCCCTGCCAGCTCTCGTCTGCCAGGTCAGCAACTGCGCGTGTGTGTTCATGCGAGGTTAGCGGCGTAGAGGACGGCCAATATCAACGTTGCAGGAGGCCCCCCAATGCACCCCCCCCCAAAAAAAAAATGCAATGATCCAGAATCAGTTTGGCATGTGAGACATTTTTTCTTTTTTTTTTTTTCCTTTAAAAAAATAAATGAATAAATACATGGTGTTCTACTTATAAAAAAGTGCTTTTGATTTGCCCCAAAAAAGAGAAATAACGCAGCTTTTGAATCATTTAGCAGAAACAAAGGCTAAGCGTCCTTTTCTCGCAGCGTCACTCTCAATAATTCAGTATTGTCAGTGTGTGTCTGCTCTTCTTCGGGGTTTGGCGTCAAAGATCAAATGGAGTTGTCACGCTCGCTTTGTGAACAAAACCAAGAATTGCGGCCGATCACCGCGTCGCAGCATATGTCATAGCAACCCCAGCATAGCATGTAGCGCGCCTGGTGAAGGTAAACAGCGTTAGCGTTAGCCTGTTAGCATTAGCATCTACAGTGGCATTTGTGTTACTCTAAAATTAGTACAAGTTTGAAAAATAATTTCAATAAATAAAATGTTAAGAAAATGAACAGAATTTTCCAAGTAAAATTTTCTTCCAAAGAAAAAGATGATTCCTCCATTAAAAATGAATTAAAATATTTTCTGACTATAATAAATTGTTTCAGTTCTCTATAGGCTAAAAAAAACAAAAAACAAAAAAACCCTTGTGTTTTTCGTTTAGAAAATCAGCATATAATTTTACAATTGATGAACTGTTTCCACCCTGGTGTAAAAAATTAAATATAAAAAAAATAGATAAAGCAAACAGAACTATGAGATAAGGAGGGAAATCTAAAACAAGTCAGAAAACCGATGATTTTTTTTTTCAATGTGTTTGTACAAATTTAATATTTTGTCACCAGCAAGACTTAGAAGCACTCCAAAATAATATAAAAATAATGGAATCAATACATAAAGAAACACAGATGCCCTGTCGGGCATGCGAGCGCACGTACATTGCGCACAATGCGTCAGTGAATTGTAATGGTTAAAACCCCCAATATTGAAAGCAAGAACATGTTGGTTTCGTCAGTTCAGTATGTACTGGTGGCCCGATTGGGCCATCGGGCAACCGCTCATGTCGGACCAGCCCACTCGTGTTGCTGGAGGCTGCAGATGTTTGTGTGTTTCTTCATCCTCCACTTCAAATAACACCTGCCTTTATTCATCATGTTGCATCATTTGCCCAGCTCATTCAAACCCTAAACATAGACGCCATTCATTCCAATAGGCTCCATTTGCTATTGTTGCACCCGTGTGTATGTGGGGGTGCGTGTGTGTGCGTATGTGTGGGTGTGTGTGTTTTAGTGTGCCTCAGCATGCCACTGTTTGCTTTTGTTTGCAACTTGGTGTGTGCGTGTGTGGAAGAAAGGTAGGATTACCGGATTGTTGTTGCGAGATAGGCTTGGATTGCGCGAGGGGGGGGAGACACATAGGAAGAAGGCGGGATGTGTGACACAAGTGATACGTACACACACACACACACACGAACACAAACACAAGAAGCGGAGATCTGAAGTGCGAGTGAAAGAACGACACCATGAGGTTGACAGAGGACATCCGAGTCGTGTTCAAGGCCCAAGCAATGGAGAGGCGCATCGCCAAGAGCGGCACCCGCCGTCTTGCTTTCTGGCTAATTGTTGCTGATTACACACTCACACGGATGCGCGCACACACTTGGAAACATTCAGGCTACTTAATGGTTGTTTGGTTAGTTACCTAGTCTGTGAGTGCAAATTTATTCCAGGTTGTTGCAAGCCAAGCAAAGCAGTAGGTTTCAGGAGCATCTGCAGGTGGTTCTATATATATATATACAAGTTGAATAGTTGGTTGGTTATCTGGCAAATTAGTTTGCTTTAGTTCCATGGTTGGTTAGTTTTAGTTTACTAAGATTGTTTCTTTCTGGTTTTGTGGTTTGACTTCTTTCGCAGCTTTATTATCATAAGCCAAGAGTGAAGAGGAACTTTTGTAATCATCCCTAGTGGTTTAGGGTTTGTTTTAGGTAGGGATTTGTTGGTTGGACAGTTGGATAGATTTCTAGTTGGTTGGTTTTGTTATCGATTGTTGTTTGGTTGGTTGGTTTGCCAGGTAGTTATCCAAGAAGTTTTTCATGGATCTCCTGTTGGTTGGCTGGTTGATTGGTTTTGTTTAATGGATAATTAGCTAGTTGGTCAATTGGTTTGTTAGTTATCCAGCTGGTTAGTTAGGTGTTTGACTAGTTAGTTCTCTGATTTGTTATTTAGTTTGTTGGATGGTTTCTTGCTTGGATAGACAGTCAGTCAGATGGTAGGTTAAAGATAAAGATAAAGATGTCTTTTATTCGTCCCACAATGGGGAAATTTGAGTTGAGGTTGGTTAATTGGTTACATTTATCACATTTTATGGTAAGCCAAGCGCAAAACGGATTTTGTATATTTCTCCGGTTTATGGTTGGTTAGTTCGGTATCGGCTAGTTAACACATTCATTGTTAGCTCAGTTAATTAGTGTTCATTTGTATCGGAGTGCAATTATTGGCAACCAATACGTTATGCTTCCGGTTGTTTGTTTGGTTCATTATATGCTTGTAAGGGTTACCTAGTTGGTTGGTTGGTTAGTAAATTAGTTGGCTGATTCGTCCAGGTCAAGTTTCACATTCGGGGAGTCCACGAGACATTTGCAGTCTTGCGGCAGACGAAAGGTTCCCTGCAAAGAATGTCATTATGAAAATGAGGCAGCCTGCAGCTTCTTATTAATGTTTGTTTATATTTGGCTGCAAAGTGACATGAATGCAGAGCCAGGTGCTAAAGGTGCGCCGCGGGTTGGCCCGCTACTATGCTAATACACGCACGCACGCAGACACATACTGTCTGTTCAATGTCAGCCAAAAACTTTTTTGGTACGTCATGTCGCAGTTGAAAGGCATGCCACGGAAAATGAATTGATCCCCAATAATCAATATGTTTATACAACATATTAAAAAGTTTTCACAGTTCTCTTTTGCTAAAGCGAATAATGACAATGCCTGTGTTTTAAGCCATTCTCTACTTTTAACCTCCACCTGTTTGTTTAGTCGATAAACTGCTTAGCATGTCGATTGCTAGGTCGCTCAGTCAGTTACTTAGTGAGTGAGTTGGTTGGTTTGTTAGATGATGGTTGTGGTTGCCTGGTTGTTTACCAAATCTGTTTGTTTGTTGTTCATTAGACGGTCAGTCATTGAGTAAATTAGAAGGTTGGTTGGCTAGTTCATTTGATAGTTGGTTGGTATTGAGTTATCTAGTTGGCTGTTTTGTTAGCGGGTGAGTTGGTTGTTAAAGATCTGTCAATTGGTTGGTTGCCACGCTTGCTTGTTGTTTGGTGGGTTGATTAGTCAGTCGCAAAGTGAAATTATTGGTTGGTTATCAGATTTTTGTGGCTGGTCAGGTGCTTACATATGTAATACAAAGCTAGTTGATTGATAGCTTGGTTAATTATTTTGTTAGATTGGCTAGCCATTTACAGAGTACTAGTAGATTATTTTGTTGTTGGGTTTGTTAGCTAGTTGTCTGGTTGGTTGGTTCTTTTATTGGGAGGGGGGGGATAAAATCTGGAAATTGTTTGGCTGCTAGCCTAGCAAGTGGCTCTAGTTCATAATTTGGTGGTTAGGTAGGTTAATTAGTCAGTGAGTTATTGCTTTGCTAGGCAGTTACTTGGTTTGTCGTTTGTTTGTTTTAATAGACTATAGTCTGGGAATTGGTTGTTTGGTTGGTTGCCAAGTTATTTAAAATGTTGACAAGTTACTGAGTGAGTTGGTTGATTTCCAAGCCAACAACAACACATCGTAACTAACTTGATTAATTTTCTTTTTTTAAACGGGACTACTGTCACCTAGTTTGTGTTGTTCCCGTAACCATGGAAACAATGCTGGGAAAGCATTTCTCCCACACCAAATTTAACAGTACCAGTGTGTCATTGTATGTGATTTATTATTTATTTTTTGTGGCAATTCAGACACACATGCACGCACATCACACCTGCTTGTGATAAACAGACGTGACAAGCGAGAGTGATCCCAGCCTCTGTTTCACTTGGGGAAAGGTGAGATTTCGAGAAAAAAAACAAAAAGAGCAACGTGTGACTAAAGTCTTTTTGTTTTTGTGCGTGTGTGTGTGTGCGTGTGCGTGTGCGTGTGCGTGCATGCATTGTGTTTGGAATTGGAATACGATTTTTCGTCCCCATAGGAAATAATAGAAATAGAAATTGAAAATGAGCCCAGAAGCAGCAAGATGAGGCGGAATCATTCATTTTCGACATTGGAATACGGATCTGTATTAAATTAAAAAGATGTATTTTGTCGCACCTATGATGATTAATGCATTCTCTGCCAGCCATTTTGGCTGACCTTTTGCAACCCACAAAATATTGTGCTGTGTCTACATGAGCACAGAATCTTCCAAAAGATAAAATTGACTCACTTCTTTCACCAGAAAAAAGCAGCACTACTACATGGCTCATGATTGCAAAAAAAAAACATGGGTTTCAGACAAAAAAAAGATGATTTTTTTTTTTTTTTGTAAAACATGTCATGCAGAAAAGTGACCTTGCCATGAAAATCTTTTGCTTTTGTGACACAAAGCTCAGGAAGGGTTTTTGATGCCACACTACAAATTTATTTACAGATCAATGAATACAAACGCCCTAAGCAATGTTGACTGCCACATGGCTGCTGTTTTGGCCTTTTTTTTTTTTTTTTTTTTTGAATGACCCCATTCACTTTTTGCACATTCCGCGTAGCGAAGCGGCATGTGCTTTTTGCCGGGTCCACTTTGGGAGCATCAATGTCAGATAGCTAACTTCACAACCACATGATTGTCGTGCCTTGGTGAAATGTTGGACTTTGAAAAATCCAGCACGCCCGCTTGTGACCCTGATTGAGAACATGCAGTGTGGAAAATGGATGGCTGGGTAGCAAGTCAAGAGAACGCTTCTAAATGAAATTGTAAGATTCAACGACCTACAAACAATGAACCTTACACAAAGCTTCTCAAAACGCATTTCGTTGGCGTATCTTGGTGACTTATTAAACAAAATTAGAAATGAAACAAAAAAAGACAAGACGTGTCAGAAAGTGCACATAAGCTACTCGTTTCCTCATTCTCTTTTTAAGTCAGCCATGAAAAGGCGAATTGCTTCGTGATGTTTTCATTGGTGGAAATGGGCCGAAGTAAAGATGTGCACAAACATTTTGGGACCGGTTGGTCCCGTTCGTTTGACATTTTTAGCGACGTATTTACAATGACTTTGAATGGACCAATTGTGATCGGTCCCTCCCGTGACTCTCACGAAGACATGGAGGGAGGAGAGGGGGCGTGGTCATAACCTTAATTTTTGGGGACGGTTTTCAAATCGTTATTTCATCACTGATTTATCCAAAACAAATTGATAAAATCGAAAATGCGAGCTAATGTAATTTCCCTGATAAAATAGAACACAAATTGATCTTTTTCTTGAAAAATGCACCATGCTGGCTGAATGATCCCTTAAAGCAACGGTAGGCAGCCAAATCCTTAAATTTTGCGGAAAACCCTCTAATAATACTCCGAAATGTTTTTTTTTTCATGTTTATATTTATACAGTACATAGCTTGTCTGATTGTTATTTTTCTTTTTTTACTTTTTGTTAAAGGTGGAACGCTTTATTAGTGCGGCAACTCCCATCTTTGCACCATCCTGCCCCGTTTAAAGGCACACGTGTATTTTTAACACCCGTTATGTGAGCACATGTGCTGACTACTGTAAAGTCCAAGTGGCACCCCATCTTTCACACCAACTCCCACCCTACACACCCACACGCGCACAACCCCCCCACGCACACGCACGCACACACACACACCGACACACGTATGGACACGTAGTTCTGCGTAAGCACCAACTGTCCCGCTAATGAAGTTTAATGAGCACAATGCCGGACCTATGCACTTTTTCTTTCCTTTTTCAAGATGCCCACCTGCCTTCCACTTAGAAGCTGATATTACTTAGAAGCCAGTGCAGCCAAGACGCGACAATGATTTCCCTTGTAACTTGCCAGAAAAATTGTCGAGCAGTCGCTATCGATGCTGCACTCAAGACCGCTGGGAAATTGTGTCAGATGAGTTATTGGACTTTCCGGTTTTACGGTCAATCATCAAATTCTGCCCTTGTGGTTTGCTCACTCGGAATGGCAAAAGACGATTTTTTGGGGTGGGGGGGTTTGGTGTGGTTTGTCTGTTTGGTATGTGTGGTTAAAGACATTCAAAGTTTGTCTTTGATGGACCCTTTGGAATGGTCAAAATCACTCAAAATGTGTTTTTTAGGGCGTGGCTTAATGAGACTTTGTCTGTGGGTATACTTATGATAGGCATATCCACCGAGCCATCCAGACTTTTTGGCAGAATTTTCAAAAACACCCCATGAGGAGGAGTTCATCTTCAAAGATATGACTTCAACCGGTCACTTCTCGTGTCTTTTCTGGCATGTCTTCTTGAGACGTTTTTGTGGGTCTACTCATGTTAGACTTTTTTCATTTTCCTATGTGGAACAAGATTTTGGGGCAGAGTTTCCAAAAAACTGATTCTTGAAAGATTTGATTTTCTAAGGACCCTTGGGAGTGGCCCCAAGAGAAAAAAATGTCCTCTACAAGCCAGACTTCTTGTGTGTTTCCGAGCATGGTTCTTGAGGCTGTTTTGTGGTCTACTCACAAATGTAAAGTTGTTAATTAAAACACGAGGCTGAAATTTCAAAATCTCTTTGAGACGCTGGAAATGGCCAAAAATGACCCTAAAATTGCCACTTTGAACCAAAATGATAGACTTCCTGTGGCTTGTCAGACATGACTTCTTCGTGGGTCTTTTCATTATAGACGTGTCGACCAAATTAGATTTCCCAAAAGTATTAAAGTGGTTTTCATCTTTATATTACTTGTTGCAAATTGCCCTAAAATGTCTGCTTCAAAGCCAAATGGCTCACTTCTTGCGCCTCTTCAGCCGAGGCTTCTTCAGAGTTATTTGGTGGATCTACCGATACCAGAATTGTCTACCAAACAGGTAAGTGCGATACTAAATGCTCCTTGGATCTGAATTTCAAAACCTCTCCACGTGAAATTTGTCTTTGCAGAATGCCTGTACAGTTTTGAGGTCATTACTTATCAGGACTTTTGTTGTTCTGTCCATGATGACTGAAGAATTTCCAAAAACTCTCTCAAAGGAGTTTGTCTTTGTAGAACCTCAGGAAATGACCATAAAAGAGCCGAATTTGCAACTCATCTGTGGCATGATTTCATGAGTCTTTTTGTGGGTGTACTCAAGATCGACATGCCTACTAAATTTCATGCAGTTCAGTTAAACAGGCTCTGCGGGCTGAATTTTCAAACACACAGAATATTTTGTCATTGTGCCCTCATCGGAGCTTTTACTCTCAAACAAACAAAAAAAACAACAACAACAAAAAACAACAAAAATGGTATGCATGCTGATTTGTATTCTTTTATTTATTTGCATTCACAAAAGACAAATAACGTCACATCATGGCATCTCTTTCGGGATTCACTGACTCTGATGCTAATTAGCTGCTGCTGCCGTGGTTGAAAGCATCCATCAACTTCAGCGCTGCTTGTCGTCACGTCTCGGCCATTTTTGAGGGATTAGTCGCACATGAGCGTGCGTGCGCGCACGCACACATGCGCGATTCCATAGTAATCATAGCTGTGCGTTAACAAGTGGAACATGACTGTGTGGAATACAAATCATAACCTCTGCTGCTACTTCGGAAACACTTGTAGAACCAGCACCAAAATAAATGGACTGCAATACAATGCATCTTTTATGTTTAAAAGCAGTGATTCATGTCGAGTCGTGATTCACTAAAACTTGTCAAATCCGCTAAATTGTGCCATTTTGGAGTCATTTCTGAAAAAAAAAATCAATTCCATTGATCCGGGCCCATTATTTTGGGTTATTACAAAGTAGTTGTTCAAATGTGGACTCGGTTTCTAAAACTTGTCTTCTTTGAATTGTGCTTTATTTGGCATCATTTCCTCAATATGATTTCTGCCTAAAAGCAACTGACTCTGATCGGAATTTGGATGATTCTGTTTGTCTAGGTTGATAAATATTTTCTATTTAATACAGAGTAGTGATTAAAATGTCGATTTGGTCTCTTAAATGTGTTTAATTACCTTTATTGTGCTTTTCAAACAAATATCAGTAATTTCCCCGTGTATGATTTCCTGCCTGGCAACAAGTGATTCAACAATTTTGTTGGTTTGCGTTCATCCATTACTTTGTAATGGATTTGAAACAGGGACTTGTCTGAACTGCACGTTTTTGTGTGTGTGTGTGTTCTGTTCGTTTTATATTTAATACAGAGTTGTGACTCTTTGATTATTAAAATTGAGGCAAAAGAGGAAAATGGATCTGACTGGCATGAGTTTTTTTTTTTTTTTAAACATTGTGTGTCGTCGCCAAGCAACAAGTGACCCTGAAATGAAATTTGAATGATTGATGAATGATGTCGGTAGGCATTGATGCTTATTTGTATATTTGATGCAGTTTTATTTCATTGAGTAATTGTTGGAATTGAGGTTGATTCTTAATTTTGGCGTCCTTGTCTTCCTGCCAACAAGTCACCGTGAACCGATTTCAAACAATTCAGTTGATTTGTATCGATGAGCATTTGATATTTTCAGAGTATCATTCCAACTTAATAAGTAGAGCTGAACTCCATCATCCAACTTGTTTTCCTCTTGCACTGTCAATCAACAGACTAATTACAAGTGCGTCCTGCCATGTCCGTTTAGTCGCCAAACGCTTGAAGCGAGGCAAACAAATCAACACGCACTGTGGCCAACGTGACGTGTTAGCTCACACCTCATGTGTTAGGATTACCCTTGGGCCACTGATGTCATTGTGATCTTTTTTTTCTCCCCAGGCCCAATGTAAAATCTTGAAATCAATGCGGCAGATTTCTTTTTAGGGTGAGCGAAAGGTTACGATTGATCGGGTATGAATGGTGTTGTCGGGGCAAATGTCAATCTGTGAAAGTCAATGCGATGTCCTCTGTGTGCTTTTGCAAATATGCTGACAAAAAGGACATGTTTAACACTCCTGAGGGAAAATAGACTTCCCTGCTAAGATGGGCAGCGTGTAATGCGCGTTACCACCATCCGCAGGACTGGAATGTAACATTCTCAACTGCTTCATGATTGGCCGATCAAACCGACATGTTTTGCTGAGCAGACACTAAACTGACCTACTGAGTGAGTTCCTTGCTTAGATGGGCTGTGTGAAATGTGTCATAAAGCCACCAGCAGGACTGTAATGAAACTGCTGTATTATAATTTGCCAAACAAACAAATCAAACAGATGTATTATCGAACCTGACAATCAAAGTAATGTACCCGTTGAGACGGACAGCATTTAATGTGATTTATTGCTCCTTCCAAGAATGGAAAGGATCGGCAAGCAAATGCGAATGTTTTGACCGTTTAAGTAACATTTCTGCTTAGACGGGCTGCCTCTAATGCACATTTACCGCCGTCTGCCAAAGTGGAATGGAACAGAATCGCCGGCTAGGTCATGATTTGTTAATCAAACGAGTAACTCAGACATGTTTAGCTCAGATGGCATTCTAAATGACATAGGTGCCACGACGGGCTGCATTTAATCTGCGTTATCGCTACCTGCAAGACTGTAATGGGGCCATATTGTCTTCCACGGTGCGATTTGTCAATCAAATGGACGTGTTTGGCGAAGCAGACGCCAAGCTGACATTTGAAGTCATGTCACCACTTAGATGGGCTGCGTTTGATGCACATTACTGCTACCTGCTGGAAATGAGTGGAAGAGTATTGCCTGCATTATTTTGGTTCCTCAAAAAAGGGCAAACCGGCACGTTTCAGCAATGAAGATGAATATCTGACATTTTAAGTGACACGCGCGCTTAGACGGGCTGCGTTTAAAGCGCATTAAAGTCACCTGATACTGTACGTCACAATTTGTCAATTTAATGGACATGTTTTGCTAAGCAGGTGCGATGTTGATATTTTAAGTGCCGTACGTGCCGAGACAGGCTGCATTTAATGTGCGTTACCGCCACCCGCGAGACGAGAGTGGAGCGGTACGTTTTGATTTGTCAATCAAATAGACATGTTTTGCTAAGCAGACAGTAAGCTGACGTCTTATGTGTGTAGGTTGTATCGGCTTAGACGGGTTGCATTCAATGGCAGCACTTGCAGGACAGGAGTGCGGCAGAAATTTGTTCGGTAGCAGCCCGGAATATTTTATTAGTAATTTCAGTCCTCCAAGACAGTTTCGGTTTGTAACATATTATTTGGTAGACATGTCTATCATACGTATTAGACCCACCCAAAAAAAAAACAGACGACAAAAAAGCCATGTCAGCCTAGAATTAAAATTTGGAGCCTGTTTTCCAAGGGTCGTTTCCAATTCTTTTCAAACTCTTCTGAGTTACAGCTAACATGAACTTTTCTCTGAAAGTGTTTGGGAATTCGATTCTTTGTTGAGTGGACCCTCAAAAAAAGTCTCATGAAGCTCAAACAACACAGGAGGTGTCCAATTTTGGATCAAAGTGGCCCTGAGAATTATTTCCAGGGGCCCCACAAAAAGACACTCCGAGAGCTTCAATGACAAAATCGAATTTTCTCTGATTGCTACCAAATGAAAACGGCATCTACATACAAAACAGATGGCCATTAATAATTTGCCTAGAATTTTTCTTTCCACTCTTTATTGGTGATGGGCTCCCGTTATCATTCATCTGAGTGTGACTTTGGTCATTTCCTAGACTCCCTTAATTGGATGATTCAAACCAGATCAGGTCTGTAATACAATAAAGGCGGGATTACCGGTTGATTTTGCATAATGTTGGCCACAATTTTGTCGATTCCGCACTTTCAAAGTCTTGATGGTCGTGAACGCACGAGTGGTCGGAATCACTTTCTCGTCTGCCTGGCTCGCTTCCTGTTGGTCCATTAAGTCGGTCCGGGCTTTGAGTCTTTTTCCCACTTTTTTTTTTTTTTTACATTTTTATTTTTTACAAGAAACTTTTACAAGTTGACTCCCACCAGTGGAGATTGAATGCTGGGTGTTTTTTTTGTTTTTTTTGGGCTTCCATGTGATTCGCAGCCAGCCAGGTGATGCCGGGCCTGACCCGCTCTGTTCAGCTTGAGAGGTTCTCTCTTGAGTCGCTGCGTCGACTGCCGGTTTGCTGAGCCTGAGATGCTGTTGGCTCGATTTATTACACTTCTCCCCCCTCGGCATCTCGACGAGCATGCTTCCAAACCGCAGCCCCCGAAGCCTTTCTGATGTGGCGACATGACATTTGGTAAGCATGTCTGTCATGTGTAGACTCACACAAAAAAAAAGTCTCAGGAAGCCATGCCCGACGAGTCGCAGGAAGCCTGACATTTTGGTTTGAAGCTCAGCCTTGACATTGGTGACAAAGCAAGGTTATCAGCACTTGGTTTACAAAAATAAAGCAATGACTTTTTTTGTGAATGAAGTGAAAAGAATAAAGAGTCGTGGAATACATTTACATTTGCTCTGCATCGGTTGTTCAGGCAGGTGTTTTTTGATCAAAATCAGAATCACCTTTACACTAGAATTGCAGCAGCTAGAAACTCCTAAACAAAGTATAGAACGTATTTTTGTGATGACAGGCGAGCAACAATTTGGAGAGTCAGAAGAGCAGAGATAAAATGCTGCGGCACCAGAAGCAGTACAGGGCGGCACGGTGGACGACTGGTTAGTACGATGGCCTCACAGTGCAGAGGTCGTGGGTTCGATTCCGGCTTCGGCCTTCCTGTGTGAAGTTTGCATGTTCTCCCCGTGCCTGCGTGGGTTTTCTCCGGGTACTCCGGTTTCCTCCCACATTCCAAAAACATGCACGGCAGGTCGATTGGGCACTCTAAAATGTCCCTAGTGTGGCCTACTGACGATGACAGCTGGGATGAGGCTCCAGCGCCAAGGAGAAGCGGGACACATAATGGATGGCTCTATTTGCAAAGCCATTTTGAAGACAGACCTTTGAAGAAAAGCTCTCTCGTGAGTGTTGTCTGTATATTATTTCTCCAGCCGTGGTGTCATAAATGATGGTGTTATGAGGGGGATTTATTTAAGTTGGACCTAGTAGAACTTCACACGAGGCCAAAATCAGATGTGTAGGAAATAACAAAGCTAAAAAACTGTTCCACCAAGTCCTTACTTTATATGTGTGGGCCACTGTCTGTTTTTATGTTTTATTTTGTGTTGTAATTTCCTGCTAATTTATATTCTACCATATGGAAAGCGCCTTTTTACAGCTCCAGCTGTGGTGTGATGCGCTGTATAAATAAAGTTGTATCGTATTGGATTGTTTAGATGCTCATATGTTCGGCAAGGTTGTCACCGCTCGGTTTTTTAAAAACAAAGTCGCGGCAGTTTAAAAATCTACAGTAGCCCAATACTCACGCTCTGCAATAAATAAACATCTTCCCCCGTTTGTATGTGCCTATCGACAGGATATCAACCAAGGTTTGTCTGCTCTTGTCGTGACGATATTGCGTAGCCAGCGAGCATGAATTACATGAAAGTCTGATTTGGGGGACATGTTCTGGCATGCTGATTCTTGGACGGCGCGCATGTTCTCGCCCTTCGGCGGCGTTTTCGTCTCGCTCTCGTATGACGTGACACTTAAGTGATGGCTGGCGTGATCGGTGATGACACCTCGCACCCCCTCACGGACACATGAAAGCGCCCCTATGTAAAGGTGCTGCCATGTGTGTAGGTAGCCGGACCGTGTCGGGGGAAATGTGACTGCTCTGACCCACTGGCAGGCGCATCAATCAACAAATGCAGCGGGTAAATAAATATAAACGACTCGGGTCAGGCACTTGTGCTGAATTCTAATTTGTTGACACGTGGCGCACCCCGGCTCCCTCACGCTCACCCTTGTTTTTTTTTGTTTATAGAGAAAAATGTATTTAAAAAAAAAAAGAATTCTTCAGCAGCGCACCATCTTTGAATGATGCGCCAGCCCCTCCCTCGCGCTTGCTCAATTTTGAAATAGAATTTTATATTTGGTTCATTTTTATTTATTTTTTTTTATCACATGCGGCATCGATGATGAACCCCCCCTTTTCATTGCATACCTCCTTGATTTGGAGTAAAAAAAAAAAACTGTTCCAAGTTCCTGTTCAACCTTTTTATTTGGGCTCAATTAAAAAAAACACGTCACCTCACGCATGGATGAAAGATTTAGTGCACCCCCTCTACCATCATGCCCTTTTAGTTTGACTCATGCGATAAGTGTGTCTCTGGTCGCTATCTCTGCCAGAAGCCCCTCCCCTCCTCAAAGAATTTGAGAAACTTAAATGGCAATAACTGTTTAATGCCAATTACCTCCAAACATTGAGAAACAAATGTTGAAATTGAGTCGACAGGTTTTCTTAAAATTTCTCGTATGATCGGGGGACGGGGTGGTGATTTGTCTGGTCGGCAAAAGTTACTTTGCGACTTATTGACATTTTTTTTTCGACAGTGGCGGGGAGTGTGCGCGCTTTGATTCTATTGTCTAAACCCCATTTATGTATTCATTTTTTTCCAACTGAAGCGTCTCCATGACATCTGATCGGATTGTGATAAGCTGAGAGCACCCCTGCCGGTTTATTCAGACGGAGGAGTTGAATGTATACGGATGCGGTCTTCCGATTGGCTCCCTCCGGCACCACGAGGCTCCACTTGAACGCGGCGAATGTGAAGTCTCATTTGCGGCCTTTCCAGCCCAGAAGCCGAGCGGCCGTTTCCACAGGCTAACATTTAGCTTCCTCTTTGACGCTTTGCCATCTTTCACGTGAGTAGTGAGCGTAAAGAGAGGACGAGGACGGCAAAGGAGACGGGAGGCGGCCAAAATAAACCCCCTGATAAATGCCGGGCTCCGAAATAGAAAGTCCATCCTTCTTTCCATCGCTCTATTATCTTTTTTCCCTTCCTCTCTCGTGGAACGCCGCCGCCGCCGCCACCGCGGTTGGAAGTTTTGCAGACAGCGCGCCATCTGCGTGATCAATGTAGTTCATTCTTTCAAAGAACATTGGGCCGTGATGGATCTTTTCATTGGCCGTTCTGAGCGCAGCGCAAATTCTTATTTCCTGGGCCAAGGTGTTGCTTTTGCGTTTGGGGTGTGTCACTCTTCTTGCTCTATTAGGCCACATTTGAACGCAAAAGGAGGAGAATCTTTAAGTCCCTCTCCACGGCATTGCTGCTGTCTTGTGACTTGTTAGTTTCCCTCAATCTGGCACCAAATACCCAATGAAATATTTTAAAAGGAGGCATCCTAATGATATGAGAATCTAATTAAATTTTTTTTTTTTACTGAATAAAACAGAAGTACACTGTGCTAGAGAAAACTAAAATAAACACTTTAATTAATTTTTCATTTTGGTATTATTGAACCTTAATACAGTGTTTTGTTTTGCTTCTCTAGTATGCATCTGATCGACACATTGAAATGTGAGAGCGATTACTTTGTCTTTACGCTCTTCTGTCCAGCCAACCATTATGTCCATAAAGGAGATGTGGAAAAAGTGAGTGAAGTTTATTCAGTTCTTGAGAAATAGCTGAACCTTTCACGCTTTTTCCACTTTCTTCACTTCTCGTTCTTGTCCAGTGCATTTCTTTGCTATTTAACAGCGAATCACAGTTATGATTTAACCCGACCCGACCGTTGTTGATTCGGCCAAACACGCCCCGCAGATGCCCCAACAAGGGGGTTTTTACAACGATGTGCACGCTACACCAACCACTAATCTTGGCAGCACTCGTGTCAAGTCAAATAAAATACGCAATGTGTATATGCAGTTTGTTTACAGCATAGACATGAGAGAGTGGCTCTGGTTAACATGGCATTGGGAATAAATTATTTTATTTTTTACGTCAATGCATATTTTAAGTCGATTTGAAATCGATTTTTGATTAATTTTTTACGTCCCTACTTTTTTTTTTTTTTTTAAACATATACTCAGCAACATCTAGGTAATCTCAGACTTCCATTTTCTGCATCCAGCTCAGGATCCCAACAAATCAGAGAAGTGAATCCAAATTCATGTGAAATGATCATTTTATCCTGTTTTTGCCCAATAACACATGCGAAACTAGCAATTTAACTGTCGATGACAACTAAACTCAGAAATACAAGTGCTCACATATTTGCCAATTTTCCTGAATCCGCCAAAAGATCCCAATCAACCATGTAAATAATATACATTTTTACAATTTGAACATATTTTCATTTCAATTTATAATAATCAATAAAAAACATAAAAAATAAAAAAAATAATCAATTTATATAATACGTTTTTTTTTTATTATATATTTCTTTTTATGACACCACCTATTAAAATGTCAGACTCTCAAATCTACCTGAATTCTTAAGGAAAGCCCAACAATTTTAAATCTTATTTTCCCCCCCAGCAGTTTAGCCCATTTTTTTCCCCATTACATCGCTTACCGTGTCACCTGAATTCGGCACCAGATCCCAACCAAACCTCTGAATGGAAGTCAATGTAGATCAAAGACTGATAAACATGTTGTTAAATGGATCTCATTAGATAGATAGTGCTAGTGTGGCTCGTGTGTGTGTGTGGGGTGGGGGGGTGTGTGGGGGTGTGTGTGTGAGCGTGTAAAATTGGACAGGAACAGAGCCAGATGTACAGATACGACTCGGCCCATCTGCCATTCTTCTCCACACCCCCCCAACAAACACACACACACACACACACACACACACCCCAATGTCCATTCTGTTCCATTTCCAAGAATATATACACACACACACACACGCCCACACAGGCAGCCGATAGCGAGAGGAAGCTCAAAGTGATACTCGATGCCATGTTGGTTAAATATTGACACTTGGTTCTTTTACATTACATTACACGCAAACGCAAACAAGCCTTGGGGGAGGTATGCTCAATTTTTACACACAGACATACACACACTGAAAATAATTTACTTGTGGCAGGAAAACCAGAAGGAATGCTACATTCATTGATTTTTGTTTTCTATTTCTTGTCTCTGCACATCAACAATCAACAGCCACCGTCTGTCAGTGTCCTCGTGCTCCATTTTCCCGTTTTTGTTGTTGTTGTTTTGGTTTAGCGTGAAACAATGCAGCAGACGCCATCTCGTGCAACTAAGCCAATCATCTTTCTTACGGAAGGGATGTTAAGGACGATTCTTGTACTCTGACACAGATTCGCAAAATGTTAACTCAATCATTGGAGTGGAATTTTTGTTACGTTTGTCAAAATGAATCCAATTGTTGACATCAACATATCAAAAAAAGTGACAAAACCAAACTATTGTACCCCAAAGCTGTGTCGAGCTCAAATCCAAATGATTTAACAAATCCTCCAAAAGAAATCTCTGTCATTGGAGTGGTTTTCAAACATATTTTGATCATTTCTCTCATTTTCCTGCGATTGCCTCGCTGGCGCCATCACCAGCGAGCGCTTTGTCAAAACGCAAGACGTCAATACTGAAGATAGAGTACCCCTGCCTCGCCTGGTTACACGACTCAAGAAAAAGTATCGTGTCCATCTTTGTGCTCATGTATGACAAGCACTTCCCAAAAGTGTCTTTAGAAGTTTCCCTTTTTCTCATTGGCCATTCTGACTGATGAGCACTTTGTTTAGTTGTTTGGCAAAAGTTCAACGTGTCGACATGAGACTAAGTTCCACATTTATTCAACGCGGCCGCTTCTGGCATCTGTGATTGGTGGAACTTCCCACATTGACGCTATTTGACGTGATTACATCGACATTAACCGTTTATTGTCTTGATTAGAGATGCGTTTCGTTTTAAAAAAAGTTAGCATCCTTTTTTGGAGATGAAAAAAATAATATTGCTTTTTGGTGTTCTTGAAAAGTAAAAATATTCGCAGCAAAGTCAATGTTCTGAAACTGTTCTTTTCCCTGTTTTTGCTCAGAAACCCATGTTTTTTGGTGACACAAAGCTACCTTTCACTGCTCATTATCAACAAGTGGGAAAAAAGGCTTGAGATATTTTTTTATCAAGTCTTTCTCTTGATTTGATTTGGGTTTGGTGGTTATTTTCCTCACAGAAAACACTGTTGGCCTGAAAATGTGTCAAGAATGATCTGAAATTCTTTACAAAATGGGAAACATGAAAGGGAGGAAAAATATCTAAAAATAAAGGGTGTAAAACAAAAATAAAAGGGAAAAATATATCAGAAAAATATTTTTAAAAAAACAACTAAGACATAATGACAGTTTAAAACTGGTGCAAACAAACAAAAAAGTAAAAGATGGAATAAAATAAAAACAAGTTCATGGAGACCCAGTATTGAAATCTTACAGTTTTCCTTTGCCCCCCCCCCAAAAAAAACAATTAAATAAAGTTAAACAAAATAAAAAAAAGTGGTAGGAAAAACAAAAGCAAACAAAGCCCAAAAAGATCAAAGAAAAAAATCCTTGTCCAAGCTAAAAGTATTTTTGTCGCTAATCCTTCCTGTGCCCACCGAACTGAAATCTCCCAAGATCTGTCGCTATCTTGCGAGCTATGCAGCCTCAAAAAAAAAAAAAAAAAATGGATTATATGAGATTATCCCACTCACTGGTGCGGGTGTGCCTAATATTCCGTCCGGTAATAAGAAAAGTAGGACCAGTGAACATTGTTGTTCAACGCATTGCTGAGTGTCATCCCCGCCTGCAGGGCCCACCAAGAAAGAACGATTTACAAAATGTGAGCAGCGACGCCACCAAAAACTTGGGGGGGGACAAATTTCCACACTGGTGAATCCAAACCACTGACACACACACACCTAAACATCTGTGTGCGCGTGGGCGTGCGCGCGTGTGTGTGTGTGTCCTTCGCAATGTGCCGGTGTAGCAGAGTGTGAAAATATAATGAGGGTGGGACAGTGCGGCGCTGTCTGGGGCGAGCCATTCCGACGCATCACACGCGCGCATGCATACACATGCGCACACACACAAATAATAATAATAGCAGCGATACCTCAGAGCGGCGCAGGGCGGGTGCACCGGCTCGGATGGTGCACGGGCACGAGGGCGGGGGTGAGTTGTATTGACAGCTAGAAAGCGTAAGATGAGAAACAAGCCGGGAGAAGATTCTGATGTTTTTTCATGACATCCAGCGCCGCTGAATACAAATGACACTCAAGGAGTCTGTCTGGTGTACGTGCTTCAAATTTAGGAGCAAGCTGACAAAATCTCCGGGACAATTTTGGCCTTGAAGAAGCCCTTAACTGGCCAAAAGGACCATCGGATGGGGTCCAAGATGGCAGACGTTAGGTGTCTTTTCAGGCAGGACGTCTAGAGACTTTTTTGTGGGTCTTCTCATGATGGACATGCCAACCAGATTTCACGTTGCCAAGTGAAACAGATTGGTGGAGTTGGGATTTTCAAAACTCCCTGTTTTTGACAGACTTCTGAAAATGGCCAAAATGACCCTAAAATGGCCATGGTAGACTTCTTGTCGATTTTCAGGCCTGACTTCTTCTTTTATGGGCTTCAGAGCTTACAATCTTTGGGTTGAGTTAGTATTTGTGATGAACTTGTCTAATTCAAAGCAAAATAGCAATTTTGGCAATCGTGACTTCTTTGGGTGGTCTACTCATGACGGACATCCCCACCAAATTTCATGTCTCTTGATGTGATGCTAGCTTTAGCGGCTACATTTCTGGCAGTCTCCATGTGTCTTTTCCAAAACATTGCGAAAGACTTTATTTAGGTCGACTAATAACAAGCATGTCTAACAAACTTCATGTTTTTAGTGAAACAGATTTTGGGGGCTGAATTTTTGGAAAGTCTTTAGTTGGATGACCAAAATGGTTCGACTTCTTGTTCATTTTTGCACATAGCTTCTTGAGACTTTTTAGTGCGTCCACTCATGGCTGACATGTCTGCAAAATTTGAGTGGAAACAGCCTCCGGCCGCGGACTTTTTTAATCCATGTGGTGTACTTTTAAGAGTCTTGTCTTCTGTCGTGAGGCCTCAAACTTCGCCAAACGCACTAAACCGACGCTCAAATCCTCCACAATTCAATTCGTCCATCTGTCTGCGCAGCAATCGGAAAAAGGAGTAGTTTGTCTTTGAAGTACCCCTGGAAACAGACAAAATCAGCCTAAAATGGCTGCTTCACGCCAAAACATTGGAGGTGTGTGTGTGTGGGGGGGAGGGGTGCGCTCGTGCGTGTGTGTCGGCGGGAATTTCATGAAGCATATGTCATACTCCCGTACAGGGAATGAGAGTGGCTGACACACAAACACATGCACATGCGCATGCACATGCACACACTGGCTTGACTATGACCCTTGGACGGAAGCATTAGCGCTGCACGAGGTCACGCAAAGTAGCTCAGAAAAAAAACAAAAAACTTTTTTTTAAATTGCAAGCGCTGGCATTGAATGACATGTCCAAATATGAACTTATTTTTTTGTGCGCACGGAGGAGCAGATTGGTGTCACCTCAGCAGGCGGTGCTACGCCTGATGTCACAGCTTTGCAAGCTGGCAGCGTGATTGGCCGCCATTAAAGCTGGCATCAAGTGCCGTCATTGGCACGGGAACAGCTCCAGCGATGACCCGCTGCGATACGTGCGCGTATGAGTTGAATGGACAAACGCCACTGCGGCTTTTACGAGCGATTATTACTTGTGAATGGATGCGTTCATCGATAAGTTTATGGACGTGTTAATTGCGTTCAATAAATGATGATTCTGGGGTCGTTTGGACCAATTTCTGAATTGGAGGTCAAGCCCTGGAATTCACCTCCATTTTGGGAGGGAATACATTTTCCACGCAAGATATATATACACTGATGTTAAATCATTCCAATTTCAAAATATTACGAAAATTCCCGGCTTCCGGGTAGCGTTTTGTTCTTCTTTCACAAATTTATTTATTTAATTTTTTTTCACAATTTTACCCCAAATTCCTCATTAATTCTTCTGTTTGACCAATTAGACTTCAAAAGTTACTTACAATTTATTCCCAATGGCACATTCAAAATATCACATTGACTCATTTGAAAATGACATTATTCTGGCCCTTCATTTCACCTGCAACATGGCAGAAAAGGACTCCTCCATTTTTCACCTCAACACTTTCCATATTGCCATGTGTGCTACATTCGTCACACCTACCTCAACATTACGTCGCTGATTCAAACTATTCCAATTTAAGGATCATTCAAGCCATCTAATTTATTACTCCCATTCACAAATTTTTTCAAAACCCCAAATTCAAAATATTTACAAATTCACCTCCAGCTCATTGCATAACATTCTACATTATTCGATATCTTGTCATATCAATCGAAATAATTCCACATGGTTAAATTTTTTTGTTTTTCAACCTTCACCCACTATTTCTCCACAAATTGCATATGTCAGGTTTAATTATGATGATATCAAATTAAGTATATAAAATATGGATATTATGCTGGTTGAAAACAAAATAAGAAGCATTCATCAAAATTGTATGCAAGAATTATCACTATTTTTAATTTTGGAAAGAGATTGACATCAATTAATACATCTTTTAAATAGAACCTTGCACTGATTTTATTAAAAGATATAAAGATAAAACCATGTTTGCTAACATTTGAACTGCATAAAAAACATCCCAACACAACAACCCCCCCAAAAAATATTTTTTTATTTTATTTTTTGCAATGCAAAACATGCGCTTCAAATATGGCTGGTTCGTATTTTCCTAGAAAAGATGAATAAAATAAAGTGAGTGTAAATCTAAGCAAATGTGTATGATTTTACTGAGCATTTTTTAGATACCAAGAGTGTTTGTCCATCTGTGAAACCTCAAATAACCTTCTCAACTCTTCCCCGGTCAACAAATAAAAAGCAGGAAAATGTCTTCCATAAACTCGTCCAGTGTCATCAAGCAATAATTAAGCGCAGCTTCCACATATTTTGTAACAGCATGGAACACATACGCTTATTTTAATGATAAACTCAAGAAGAGATCCAAAGTTGCTCTCCAAGCGGAACGCTGTCACCTTGTCGTCTTTTGATAAGAAATAGGCCAGAAAAAGCCGCAGTAATCCTCCCTCGCAACCTCTCTGAATTGTATCGTAAATACTGGTGGAATTGGATAATAAAGTGCACGGGAATATATTGTGCCGGCGCACTGTGTGTCATTTTGGCTGCATGCTGCTGTAAATCCTTTTGGAATTGGGGATGGAAAAAGCCACGCGTCAGTGTTAGAGCCCCGTGCGATGCCGACAAGCGATGCGCTACTGTCCAAATGTGAACAATTCCCCGGAATGTGCCGCGACATGGCTAAATGACGCAAGATGCGTGCGGATTCATGCATTATTCGACAACTAGCGTAAACACGACTAACAATGACAATGTGACAATTTGACGAGTGCCGGATCTGCATTAACATTTCATGTTTTTTCCTCTTTGCTCCCCACTTTGCACTACTTGGAAGATTCTAGGAATCAGACACACGACAAAACAAAGGAGGCGACAACATAGCATTTCCCTCAATGCTATTCCCAAAAAGCTCAAATTAGCTAGCATGGTTGCTATGGCTAAGTTAGCTTCACAGAGTTTCAGACTAAAATGGCTGACCTTCCTGTGTCTTTTCTGACATAGCATTGTGGAACTACTCATGTTTGGCATGTGTACCAAATTTCATTTTGCTACACAAAACTACCTTCAGAGATTTAATTTTTAAAAAGCTTTTTGGAAGACTTGCTCGGGACATGACCCTATCATGGAGTCTTCAAAATAGTTTTTTTTCATTTCAAATCTCCACCTTTTGTCGTATGGCTGCTCATGATTGTCATGCCTACAAAACGTGTCACCGAGGGAAATTAGTTGTGAGGGCTTAATTTTCCAAAACTTTAGGAGATTACCCTAAAATAGCAAAGTGTGCCTTTTCAGGCATGGTGACTCGTGACTTTTTTTCCAGGTGTAATCATGACAGGCTTGCCCATCAAAATTCATGTTGCTAAGCGAGACAGTTTTGGTGGCTTCTTTTTCAAAAACTCTCAAGCAAGAATTAGTCTTGGAAATGATCCTGAAAGGCATAGATTTGTGAAACTTTTTTGATGGTCTTCTCATGATAGCAGATAGAATGTCACTGTGATTTGTAATTAGAGTTTTGCGTTGCAAACTTCACCGTTCGAGCTTCGCCTGAGCCATTGGATGAGTACCCAAAACAAACAAATTTGTTGGCGATCAGGTGAATTCCCTTGGGAAGTTTTTGTTTCGCTAATACTCCTAAAATGGCCCAATCGAAAATGTCTTTCATTTAAATACGCTTAAATTAAACGTCCTCCTGATTGTGAGACCGTGTCGCTTATTAAAGTGGCTTAATGTCCTTACTGTCAATGAGACGTGCCTTTGTTTTAATTTGGCGTCATTTCAAGCTCAGTGCTAATGCGCTAACGCTAATGCAGCTCTGCACACTGCCTCCGTGCACGATGGTTTGGTGTTTATGAATTTCAAGTTACTTTGTGAAACATTTGGTCATGATTTGACCTTGTGGAGTTATTACATGTTTGTGTTTTATGGACTCATCACATTTTGTCACCATAAATTGCTCACATTGAATGGTGGAAATTCAGATTTTTTTTGGGGGGGGGGGGTACTTGGTCGTATACACCCATCTAGTATACGCAACCCCAATTTTTTTTTTTGTAAGTACGCCTGTAAAATGAATCAAATATGGCCATCCTGAAACAAAATGGATGCCTTCCCGTGTCAAGTCATGATAGAGATTCCGACCAAATCTCATTTTTGTCCATTTAGCCTCATCCATGTGTCCAGTACAAATTTGGTAGAAACCAGTCAGAATCTCAATCTCAATTTTTTATTTTTTTTTGCGAAGGATGTCAAGAAATAAATGCAAGACTTCCCATGTCTTTTCAGGAATGGCGTCTTGAGACTTCTTTTGAAATGAAATAAGATAAACATGCATTGTCGATGGAATTGATCAAAAATGTACACAGCACGTAAAAATGGCTAAAATCATTCTGAAAAGTTAATAAGTTGCTGACCATCTTTTCTTCTTCTTTCAGTAAGCGGCGGTCATTCCGGATCATCTGGTCACGGGCAGGCAGGACCGGACTTGGCCCAGCCTCATTTCTCTTCCTCACTGCCCACCTACCTACCGGTGCAGTGCCAGTTGAGCGGCGTGGATTCAGCCTTCTTCCTGCGCGACGCCAACCAGGACGTGATGCGCAACGGGAGCCTGGCCTCGCGCTCCGAGCCCTTCTTACTCCACCAACTGGAAGCGGGCGTGGCCGCACCGCACGCCCTGCCTGCCGTGGCGTGCAGCTACGGCAACCTGAGCGCCGAGCAGCAGATTCCGGTGGAGCTGCTGCAGGGGCCGCCGCCCAATCTGCAACCCGACTCCAGTCACATCACCCTCAACTGGAAGGTGAAGGGCCACGTCGTGGTGCCTAAAGTGGGGTCCACGCAGCCCTGGATACAGGTATTTCTTTTTATATGTGGACTTTTCTCTCGTCAAATATTCATCCCCTCATGCCTTTTTTGCTTGGCAACAGGAAATTTGGTTAGTATGTCTCTCACGAGTAGGCCCACAAAAAAAAATGTCTTGAAGCTCTGCCTGAAAAGAAAAAGGAAGTCAGCCATTTTGGTTTGCGGGAGTCATTTTAGAGAATAGTTTGGCCATATTTAGGGACACTTAAATTGTTTGGAAATACAGTAACTTAAACCAGTTTTATTTTTCAACATAAAATTTGGCGGGCATGTCTATCATGAGTTGGACACACGAAAAAGTTTATGCTGGAAACAAACAGTTGGTGGGCCATTTAGCTTTGAAGCAGTTTTTTCTAATCATTTGGGCAGTTTTTAGGTGACCTTTAAAGACTGTCTCACCTGACAACATAAAATTTGGTTGGAATGTCAATCATGAGTAGACCGAAAAAAAGGCTTCAGAGGTTAGGAAGTCTTTGGTTCAAATCTGCTGTTTTGGGATCTGGCATCCAACAAAGAAAAATTCTACCAATAGAGTTTTAGAAAATTCTGCCTCAATCCTCTTTCACTTAGCACCATTAAATTTGGTGGAAATGTCAATCAGCAGTAGACCTCCAAAAAAATCTTCAGAAGCTTTGTCATAAACAAAACAGGAAGTCAGCCACTTTGCTTTAAAGCAGCCATTTTCTGGTCTGTGACCAAACAAAGACAAAATCTACCTAGATTTAGATTTTTAGGTGAGTTCGCTCCTGATCCCCCTTTCACATAGAACTATGAAATTTGGTGGGCATGTTTATCATTAAACCCCCCAAAAGTCTCCAAAAAACATGCTCAAAAAGGAACAAAAAGTAAGGCATTTTGCTTTAAATCTCCCAAATTGGTCATTTGAAAGGGTCTGACGAAGATGAACCCATCGTAGACACTTCTTAAAAAAATTCAGCCCCAATAGCTCATTTTGTTGAAATTCCGTAGGTAGGTTAGTCATAAGTATTAAAAAATCCGTGTCTGAAAAGAAAAAAAAATGCAAGAAGTCTCCATTTTTCATTTGACATGGTCATTTTGGGGTCATCGTACCAATTTGAACCATAGACACATGGCTAACGTGACGTTCCAATGATTCTTTGTCAGCTCTCCAAATATATTCCAGCTCTTGGTGGAGATCCATTTTTTCCCATTATATTTTTCCATTTGGTTTCAGGTTCTCTTTTACTTAGTGGGCCGCCGATGGGACGAGCCCGACCCGCCTCCCCCGGTCCTCCTACCGTGCGTCCGAGCCTTGGCAGTGCGGGACCCCAGTGAGGTGGCCCCCTCGGCCGGCTGCCGACTGATGGGGCCATCGGGCATCTGCGTGGTCCGCTTGGAAATCCCCCCCGCCTGGTTTGTACCCTTGCAGGCCAAAAGACGACCGGCGGAAGGGGCACTGCCATCCCTGGATGTGTACTACTCCATTATACCAGTGGATGGCGCTGGACTGGAATGTCCTTCTATTGTGAATGAACCTTGGAAGAGTCCACATGTGAACACTGGGCCTCTTGGAGGACTGGGCATGAGCTCTTGGAGCCCCCTGGTGGAAGGAGGACTTGAGGACATGCAGAAAGCTGGCTCGGTGGCCATGAGCGTGGGCCCGGTGGCACCCAAAGGGCAGTTGCTGACTCTGGACCACAACTTGGATGTCCTGGTGCCCCCCAGCCCGGTCCGGCTGGGGAAGACGGTGGCGTTCCCGGTCTACATGAAGACAGACTCATATGCTGAGCAGTTCATCTTGAGGTAGGATTGCAAGGCTTCCATTCTGTTTGTTGATTTAATGTTTGTTTCACTTACCAACAGGGAATTTGGTAGACATGTCTATCATGAATAGACCCACAAAAAAACTCATATAGACATCGCAAGTCTGTGGTTTTGCTTGAAAATTCTTTTTTTCTTTTTTCAGTGTCATTTAAGTTGAAAATTCAGCCCTTGAAGCCAATTTCACTTAAACTTAGTTTTGTAGCTATGTCTGCCATGAGTAGACCCACAAAAAAAGTCTGTCGAAGCCACGCCCAAAAAGAAACAGGAAGTCGAACATTTTGCTTTGAAGTTGCCAATTTGGGACAATTGTGGCCAATTTCAGCGGTCCTTCATATTGTTTGAAAATGCAGCTCCCAAAGCCAATTTTATTTTACAACATGAAATTTTGTAGCCATATCGCTCATGAGTAGACACAAAAAAGTCTCATGACGTCAGGCGTGAAAAAACACAGAAGTCGGCCATTTTATGAGTATTTTAGCTGTTTTCTGGGGTTCTTTGAATTGTTTGTTTACTTTAGCAACATCAAATGTAGTTTTTGTGTGCATGAGCAGACCCACAAAAAAGTCCCTTAGAAGCCATGCCTGCACCATCACAGGAAGTCTGCCATGTTGGTTTGAAGTGCCTTTTTCATTTCGGTCATTTTAGTGCATTTTCAAGGGTTCTTCAAAGGGGAAAATTCAGTTCAATCTGAGGAAGGAATGGAAATCCTCCATCTCCCCAGGCTTTTTTTTTTCGCCTGTTGTTTTGACTTCTTTCCTTGACTCCCCCATCCACCTTTTTTTCTGTCATCGCTCAACGCCGCTGCCGCCGCCTCCTGAGCTTGATGGCTGTCACCTTTGTGTACTCAGCCTCTTTTCAGGAGCCAGCAATGCAAATAACACGCTCATGAATATGCATGGTGCATTCCAGGAGAGTGGGAAAACAGAAAATTAGACGTCGGCGAGGGAGATGTTGACAGAAGAACGATTACGAGGAGAATGGCTCGTACAGGACAACGCAAACATTTTAAAAGTCATCTCAAATAGCACATTTTCACCAAGCAATGTGGTGTGGTTTGGTTCGGTTTGACGACCAATCAACAGGCAGCAATTCGAGCGACGCTCAAAACAAGTAGACTTCAATGCTCACGTGCGGAATGACAGTGACACCTGGAAAGATTTGATTGGGGTTTACTTCCCCTTTAAGCTAAAGAAGCCACTTAAAAATACTGAAAATCCTTAAGTACAATCAAAAGAAAACCGAACCCCAACCCACAAAGAGAAATTCTGCCAAACATCAACTCGACTCCTCATTCTCCACTCTGCTGCACTTTGCCCTGGTTGTCGTCTGGACTGCGCTGCTTTGTTGTCACATTTACAAATACACACATGCTAAGCTTTGGCCTGTTGATGTTCCTGATCACCGGGCGCTTCGCCAGCATCTCATCTCTGCCCTCAGTCTCCTCATGGATCAAACCAAGTGTCCTCGTAATGTCATAATGCAAAACCATCCTCGTTGTCCGGCCGAGCACTTTGCTTTTCCGTTGGTGCCTCCCATGCGGCAGTGTTTTTCGCACTTCCCATAGAATTTCGCTTGGGCTCCACAAGTGGATAATCGGACATGCTAGAAACACAGTCAGACATGTAATAAGGCTTAAGTGGAGCCCAGCATGTGTGTGTGTGTGCGTGCGTGCGTGTGTCCTAATCACGTCTAAGTGTGCTCCATCACAGTGATGTGGAAGTGATTATGCTAAACTGCAGAGGAGATGGAAGAGCACGCCGCAGCCGGCGTGTACGGTGGCCATGCGAGTCCTGGAAGACACAAAAAAACAAAAACAATTATTTAAAAAAACAGCTCTGATTGTTGTACATTGTATGCCTATACAAAATACTGAAACGTGAATGCAGAAAACACCCCAAAAATATATCAAAAGCCCCACAAAAGGTATGCTCAAATCAGATAAAATTATATTAAATATCCATTAATCATCATTCGTCCATTTACAGAAAATTAAAAAAAAATGCAAAAATACAGAAACTGTTGAAAAATGGAAATGCAAAAAATATACTCTGCAGAAAATTCTTAATCTGTTAAATAGGCAGGATTGTTCCAATAAAGAAATGAAAAAATGGATTGCAGAACCAATACCACAAAATAAAATATATGCAATACAGTTAAATGCATAGTGAAAAATATAATAAAGATAGAAAATGTGGAAAAAATAAATACTCAAAATGTAGAAAATATAGAAGACACCACATAACATTCAAAAAACTCATTTTTCATTCTTTTTGGTGGAGGTCCAGGTCAGCCTTTTCGAAATGGGTTATATAAATAAAGTTGTATTGTATTGTATTCTGTGTGTGTGTGTCTGTGTGTGTTTGTGCTCTGGAAGATGGAGAGCTTAGTCGATTTTTTTTCCCCTCTCAGGATCACAGAAGAGATGTACTTGGGAGGAAGCGGCTGAGTCCACCGGTGGCCACTTTGCCGGCAACCGGCGTTTATTCGTGCAAAGCTTCCCCTTCATTGATTTGACTCGCTCACCACTGCATTTCATCAATACTCACTTTTTTTATCCGAGCCAGCATACACACTATGTACTACGTAACGTAACATTTGTGCACTTAGGAGCTAAGTCTAGAGTAAAGAGGAAGAGTAAAGTCTCTTTGTTTTCTGTTTTAGAAAAGTGTCCATGAAAATAGTCTTTCGAAATGAATTCTTCTTGAAATAACAACACTAAATCCTGAAAGGCGCCACAGAAAGTCTTTAATTGTATTTATTAACAATTTTATGTGTTAAGTGTTGTCATTTGTCAGACATGCTCTGAAAGTGTGGCGTTTTGTTTTATGGTGAGTCTACAAACCTTGCCGTCTTCCTCCGCCCACATGCAATAAAAAAAAAAAATAATAAAAAAAATCTAAACGGGATTCAAATCAGATAGCTAAAGAATTTGTCTTAAGGAAGTTTTCATCATCATTATTTTAGGGTTTTTTTCTCGGACTTCTCCCGGTGGAGCTCCATGGTGCGAGCAAGCGGCAAGATGCACAAAAAGAGAAAATGATTTAGCGAATTGCGTTTTCCTCCCCCCCCCCCTGCGCCGTGAATTAAAGCGGAAAGAAGGCCATTGTGAGGAAATGGAACGGAAAGAAAAGAGCAAAAAAACATGCGGAAGCCTGCGAGCAGATAAAGGCGCCACTTATAGAAACGTGGCTGATGGAGATGAGCAAAAGCCTCAAGCACATATTTTATATCCTGGAGGGGACGCGTTGTGCATGGGCACCATTCAACCGTCAATACACGAAATGGAATGTACTCTTTATATTGTAAGCACCATCAAGATTGCGTTTTATCTAGAAAATATTGTCCTAAGGCCGTTGATTTTTGTGATTTGAGATGCGTGTTTTGATTTGGTGGTGATTCATTGATGAGACTGGAGAAACATTTTTGCTCAATTTTTTTTCCTGACTATATTGGCCTTTATGGAGAGTTGGGGCAGATTTGGCAACTTTTGGAAATGTGAAATGTGGTCATTTTAACACTTGGGAGTTGTACGACTTTGGAAGTGGACTGGCCTGTTTTCTTGAATTGTTTGATGAACTTTCTTGTTTCATTTTGCAAGGTTTTGTTTGACTTTAAGATCTTTTTTTCTGAATACAATTGCTACAATTTCTCAAACATTTAGCAAAGTGTAAATGCTACTTTTGTGAAAATTTGGGTGTATTTGATAGCTCTAACGCTTTTTTGTAGGATTTTTCTTGGCCTATTTGTCAAAATATTGAGTTCATTTTGCAATATTTTGCAATGATCTATTATGCTTATTTGAAGTTTTGTGTGAATTCACAACTGTTTTTTTGCTCAACGTTTTCGCCAAATATACAGTTGACGTGTGCATATTTTTCTATAAAACGTGGGGTGGAGTTTTGTAGTCTGTTGGCGTATTTGAACAGTTTGAACCCCAGCGACGTCAGTGAAAGCATTTGTATTCTTTCATTTCCTCACCTGACGGCTCTGGAGAAGACAAGTGATTAGGAAGCGTATCGATTAGCACTGTTGATAATGGAATTGGAACGGCTTGGATTCTTCTCACTTCCCATTCCTGCCAGGCTGGGTGACGCAGCATGTGGCTCAGCGTCAAAGGTGATTTGAAATTCTGTTCAACCTGTTCAGGACAAACTGTACCACCTTGGTGAGGTGATTTCAGTTTGTGTGTTGCTGGCAGCCGCAGTAAAGGAAAAGAGTAAAACATTTGGAGATGGTGGCGCAGCTTTAAACAAACTTCCATTCAGCTCCTTTGGGCCTTTGTGGCGCTTTTAAGAGGACTTTAATCGGCGGGGGAATTAAAGGCGAGCCGAGGTCCAAAAAGCTTGCATCACTCCTCTAAGCTTGCTCGCTCGCTTTCTTTCTTTTTATTTTTTATTTTTTTTAACCAAAAAAAGAAACAAAGGGCAAAACGAAGGCACCCACGTAACACCAATGGAGCTGGTCAGCAATAAATTGCAGCTCGACAATAGCGGGAATATTTCGACAGGCTGAAAGGAACGTGCTCACGTGGCATATCGGGACTCGATCTACAAATACGCCGCAGGAAGGCGACATAGACGAGGAGCGGCTTTTATGGGCGACCGTTAGCCACTTCTCCTCTCGTGGGTTGAGGGGGAGCTGGAGCCCATCTCAGTTGTCTTCGGCGAGGTACATCCATCCTGAACTGGTTGCCAGCCAATCGCAAGGCACACAGAGACGAACAACCATCTGCTCTCACACTCACACCTGGGGACAACTTAGAGTGTTCAACGAACTTACCGCACGTGTTTTTGGAATGAGGGAGGAAACCGGAGTACCCGGAGGAAACCCACGCAGGTATGAGGAGAACATGCAAACTCCACACTGGAAGGCCGGAGCTGGAATTGAACCCACGACCTCTGCAGTATGAGGCCATCGTGCGAACCAGTCGTAGAAACAATATTTTTAATCGCAATTAATTACGCATTTTTTTGGTTATTCATTAGTTTAAAAATGTAATCGATCAACAGCACGAGAGAGAGAGAGAATAATTTGAACCGCTGTAAACTATTTCTAAATCGCTTGGATAATTATTTGACTCATAATTTCAAAGTTCAGTTGTGGAAGAAATACAAATCCATAAAGTGTGTTTCCTAGCTCCCGGGGTAACTTAAAGGTAAGTGTGAAATAAAATACACGCAGTCTCGCACACCGATGCAAAGAGCAAAGCATGGCACGGCTTCAAGCAGCCGCAGAGTTCCCGGCGCAAAAAAGGCCGAGAGTACAGAGGCGCGCCTGTGTGTAAATGGAGCGCTCCTCTGTAGTGCAACAAGCAGCCAGGCACGCACACAATCAAAAGCGCTTTTTGCATTTGCATTTCAAGCGCACCCCAAACAAGCACAAGCGCTCTCGAAAAGCAAGCGGCAGCCACAGACCGTCACGCACGCACGCACGTGACATGATGACAAAATGCGTGAAACATTGCCAAGTGGCGTGACCGGTCGGCTGCAAGGCGTTTATTGCCACTCCGAATTGAAATAAAACTTGACAAAGAGCAAATTTCCTGTGTTTCAACACGCAAGAGAGACGAGCGCCCGCTTGCTTAATGCAAAACGTCATCGATGGGTTAATGAAACTCTCTTTAGGCAATATTTGGACAAAACATCAGACAATATATTAATACTCGCAGTCAGATTCTTTATCCCCCCCCCAACCAAAAAAACAACAACCATTACTACTACTAACTGAGCACTTTTACCTTTTTTTACATTATATTTTTCATAAATTTTATTAATTATTAAAATTGTGTTTATTATAATTTTATTTTAAAAAAATTGTATTCAATATGTTTAATATTTGTGTGTGTTTTAACCATTTTATACGTTAAAGGTCAATTAAAACACTTTTTTCAAAAACCATTTGGAGAAAAAAATGTTCAACCCTACTTTTAAAAACTTTAAATATATTTCAAAATCTATTGAAAACATTTTCATCGAGAATGATAGCGATTTAGTAGTTAATTTTTTTTCATTTGTTTAGACAACTGAGGTTCTTTTTACCTCGACTAGAACCTCAGTTGCCTGAACAAATGAAAAAAATCACGATTGAAAATGAAAGAAATTACATACAAAATAAATAATTTTCATTTTTTTCTCCAAAAAATTCTAAATTTCTAATTCTGAATTTTAAATCCAAGCAACGTTTCAAAACATGTTTTAGAAAGTAATTTAAAACTGAAATTGAATTTCACAATTCTTAAAAAAAATGTTTTGAGAACTATTTATGGTTAATAATGATCCAGGATTTCTGACATCATCCAGATTTGAACGCACTTTTCCAGAATTCTTTACTTTGACTCTATTCACATTTGGCAGTGGAACTTTTACCTTTTCATCCTACGCGAGCATTTTGCAGTCTTGCGGATGTTCCTTGACGAGAAGTCGCCATCCGCCAAATTCCATCCCGCTCGTCGTCGATGTCGTCTCCGCGGATCAGAGTCAAACCATAGTGAGTGACGTTAATTAGTGCGTTGAAGACAAGGCTGCAAGTGCCTGGAGGGTGCGAAGAGTGTGTGTGCTGAGAGCGCGCGAGGAGTGTGTGTGTTGAGAGCGTGTCAAGGGGTGTTGATTGTCGTTGTTTTGTTGTTCTTTCGCGCCGTCTTCAACTCTTGCACTTCTCCTGTGGCAATTTGTCCTCGACTTGTCTTTGTAGTTTACATTCACCCGCCCTTCATGACGGAGGTAACGTTCGACACTACCCCAATGCAATGAGTGTAATCCACAATATACAAAAGTCCCAAGGCATCCGCTAATATAGATGACACCAAATGGAAAGCAGCTCCAGCTGTTGTGAAATGCGCTAGAGGAATAAAGTTGGATTGTATCAGAGCTGGGCACTTGACCCTTTTTTTGCCGGTCAGTCCGCCCGCAATCTCGTTACCGTTCCGGCCTCCACTCTTCCAGTAGAGCTCCGAGCTCTCTGACATGGTGTGTGAGTGTGTGTCACAACGTGGTTAAATATAATTGCTTAAATATCTGCAGTAAACTATTGTTGCTAAACATGAGTTAAAAAAAAAAAAAAAAAAAAAGCAAATGAGCTCCCTCGTTTCTCAAAGTTCAAACTGACCAATTCGGTCTACATTTTTGGGAAAATCATTCTCCAGAATCAAGCACAACATTTCAAATTGAAAAAAAGTCAACTGCTCTCTGCACAAAAGGACCCTAAATTCTACCAAAACCTCCGAGTTTGAGCTAGTTTATTAGGCTAACATTGTCAAGTAACTAAACATCTTAAGTCACCATTTCAAATAATTCACACACTTTTTGGGTGGAAATACAAGTCCAACGTTGACCATCAGATTACAAAACAGCAAATCCATATTTTCAGGGCAAATTCAAGTAAGTCAGTCGGGACCCCTGAGGGACACCAGCAGACTCCTGCTGTACAGCGTCTACACATTTCAAACAAACCTTACAAACAGTCCTGTTGGAGTACCTAGTAATGATCCCTGAGGGACACCATTGCCCTGTACAAGTTTTGCCTGACATTCCACGGTGGAAAGCTGTCACTGGTGCTTTTCCTCAACTGTGCTCATGTTTTAATTTATTTTCATTACGGGTTGTATTGCCACTGCCAAGTGTCGCGTAAAACCGTTGATCTCGAACCGGAAGCTTATTCGAAACAGCCACTCGTCTCACCTCCGTGACCGAGCTAGTGACCGACCACCTCGATTCCCACTGGCTGGTTCGTTGAAGCTAATTAAGCGCACTAATGTGCCCATTAGGCTCGGCGAGGACATCAGCTCAGCGTTTATGACTGACTAATGGACCCAGATGAGGGAAAAAAACGCTGTTACGCTTTGTTTGTGTTTCATCGCCCTGCTTACATTTTTGGTCCTTTTATCGGATGTCAAACGAAAGAAATCAATACAACGCTTAGTGCTAATAATCATCCACAGAGTGCGATTATTGTGCTCGGCAAGTCTAGGCGAATTCGCTTCGAGCTTCTCCGAATGCTCCCTTAGGTTTGATGATTGCGCAAGATGCAGCATCTACATGCATCGGTATCGGAACCCTTCGTGGGCGTATGTAACGAAGTACGTAAAATGGCGACACGCTAACATCAAGGCAACATGAAAGAATGTGACGGTGGAGAATGAGGACAACTCCGCCTTTGATGCTCCGATGCTACGGCTTTTGTTTTGGTGAGCACGTGTTTACAGGCGTGAAACACTCGCGCCTACCTCTGCTGTGCTAATCTTAGATTCACGCGTCAAGTCCTTTCACGCCGTCTTTGTCATCCTTTGAGTTGAAAGAACATGGCTGGTGGCTATTGTCCGTGTCTATATGCGCCACTAAGCTCATTTATCCCGTCTTTATTTCACTTTTCGCATTCTTTGCTTGCCTGATGGTTCCCCCACCTGCCCCTCCTTCCAATTAGCCTGATTAGTGTTTATTAGGGATGCGGCTAATTCATTAAAGTGAGTACTGTACTGGAGTCATCTCGTGATTAGTAGGAAGGACTTATCTTCATGGAACATGATCACCATACCTTTCACACACACACACACACAAATACACACTTAAATGCACGTGCACATTACACAAACACTCATTGACACATTCACTATCACATGCTCACACACACAATTATTTGCACGCGTACTCAAACATACAAAGACACAAACGGCACATGGCTGCACACACACAAAAGCACACGCGTTCAAACACACACTAGGAAACACATTCAAACGCGCATATTCTGCGCTCATTAACACGCGCACACACAGGAAAAAAAATACTCATCTCCATGCATACACGTTCTCACACTCACAGAAACACACAATTGCATGCAGTGCACACGCGTACAAAAGAAAAACTCACACAGGTGGAACCCATACTCGTGCACGCACACACACACACACACACACACACACACTGCATTGTTTTTATTTGTCCACTTTACGTTGGTGGTTATCCTCAGCGGCGTGTGGAGAAGCACAATCTCGCGGCCTCACGTCACTTCAAACAGGACGACATTATTTCCTGCCATCACAGTCACTTTCTTCTTCTTCTCCTGCTCCTTTTCCTTCCGGCACAGCAGGTGCATCGTCACGCTGTCGTCGCGGCTGATCAGCGTCCGCCAAATGTTCACTTTTGGCCCCTTAGACGACAAAACGGAGGTTTGATCTCGCTCTACAGCTGCGTGTGTTGCGGAGTGCATGTGTGCGCTATTAGTCTGAGAATAGAGCTGAAGAAGAAGAAGAATGTGGTAATGAGTCCTCCAGTGGAGAGCGATAAGAGTCAAGCCGCATTAATGAGCCGTCCAGCATGGCGGGACGCCACACCGCACAACCTGATTACATCACACGCCAGAAACGGAAGATTGGATCACAAGCCACAGGAGATGTTTTTTTTTTTCTGCCTTAAAAGCACATGCATCTGTTGTTAGCTTAGCTTAAAGTTGCAATATTAGACACCAGAGTCTCCTCTTTGCTCCATTGTGTCACTCAGAGGGCTCGCCACTATTCATGTGTCTTGTTTTGATGCTAAACCTGTCATCAGCAGGATTGTGATCCACAGTCTCCACTTTACTGCTTTACTTTGGTACATGGCTGCCCTTGATCTCGACTCTTGTTCCATTCCCTTGTTGTTTTTCAACCTGTCTAACGTACTATGCTCCACAGTCTCCACTTTTTCAGCAGTCCTCCTTTTTTTCTTGCCCTCAGTCTCCACTTTGGTAAAACTCAATAGAACCTTGTTCTCTTTGATGTGGCTTGTTCCGATGCATCCTTACATTAGCTTACCATTTTATCAGCAGTATTTTTCGCCACAATCTCCAACTTGCCGCAGTGCTCAGTTCCCCTCCTGCCCATAGTCTCATATTTGGTCCTAGTTTGTTTTCATTACCGTATGTGATGCTAATGTTATTTTGCACATGTAGTAGTGTACTCCACTGTCTTAACCTTGCTGCAGTGTTCCTTGCTGCCCTAAATCTCCTCTTTGGTAAAACTCAGGAGCGCCGCATTCTCCCCTCCATTGCTGTTTTTTTTGTTGGCATGCCTTCTTCTGACACATGCCATTGTTGATCTACACTGCTAGCTGAAGTGTTGCTAGACAAACCACTTCCGCGCACCAAAGCCCCAAGTCTCCTTTTGGATAAAACTCAGGAGCTTATTATCCTCCTCCATTTTTGCTTCTTCTTGGCATGTCTTGTTTGAACACTTGATAATGTTGGTTTACCTGTTAGCTGCACTGTTATACTCCTCAGTCTCCACCTTGCTGCAGTGTTCCTTGCAGGAGCTCCTCATACTCCTCCAATGTTGCTATTTTAAGTATATCTCATGATTTATTTATTTATTTTTTTGTCTCTGTTAGTTTTTTTGCGTCAAGAAAAGTGCCAACTGTCTTCCTGGTCCCGAGGGAACGCCTGGCACCATCTTCGTGTGAAAGGGGTTATCTGCATGCGTCCAGGAAACGGCATCAGAAAAGTCATTTCTCTGTCTGCCTGTCAGAATGAGCGGCGTCAGGATCAGGAAGCATTTGTGTGGCGGTTACATAAGAGCAGCGCAGCGGGAGGAAGCAAGAATTACGGGGGAAGAAGAAGAAGACGACTGCGAAGAAGACGAGAGGGACTCGGAGGGAAGGGAGGAAGAAAGGAGGTTTGAGCGGGATGAGAGCAACGAGTAGGTGTATGTTGAAAGGATGCTGGGGAAGCGGTGAGAGGATGCCAAGTGCACCTTCCAGGAGGAGACGGCTCCAAAGTCGGGAGACGGAACAGTTTGCCTGAAGTGCAGAGTCTTTTCGTTAGATATCTTGAATTTGATATGTAACAATGAACAGGATCATGATTTGGAAACATTCACTAAATTTCAACAGATCTGAACCAGGTCAAAATGTCAACTCAACTCAATCATCATGAGCCCCAAAATCTCTTGAAAAGAGCCCACCTGGGGACTTTTAAGGATCAGATTTTATTCATGTTTAGGAGTTGGTACACTTTCTTCGTTGGAGGTTGTAATTATAATAAGTGGTAGGGTTACTGTTTGGCCTTAGGTTTTAAGGTCAAGAGTTGGGTTTGGGTTTGGATTTCGGATCAGAGTTGGATTTGAGGTGCAGAGTTTTAAGTTTATAGTTCTGGATAGGATTACCGGTTTGTGTCATAATCGGCATTTAGAGGTAGGGCTGAGGGTTAGGTTGGGTTAGGGTTTTAGTTGGGGGTTATTACTGAGGCGTAGGGTAAGAATTTGGGCTGTCGGTTCTGGTCAGGGGTTTGGTTTAGGGTTTAGAACAGGGGCCCTCAATATCGTTCCTCGAGGGCCGGTGGCCTGCTTGTTTTGGATTGGAATCAGGTGCGTTCCATGTTTTCATAGGATGGAACCGTGAGGCAGCAAGTTCAACGAAAACAGCGAGGGCCCCAAAACAGAACCTTGTGGAACACCATACCACAAAGGTGCGGAGCGGGACTCAGAGCAACCTAGGTGGTTCAGAGAATCCATTTAAACATCAAATTGTGACTCTATTACGACAACCGTTGCCGCATTAAGCATTGGGCTTTGCAACCATGTGCAAAACGTTTGGTTCACAGAACGAGCAGGTCTACTGTGTTCATTTACTCTTCCGTTTTTTTAGTAAAATGTTAGCGTGGAAAAAGGACGTATGTTATCACGGCACAGCACCTGGAGGGGAGACGGACGGGAGATGGACAGACGGACAGAGAGACGCTAGGAGGAGGGACCGACCTGTCCATCAAACTCAATCGCCGGCATGCAGAGAGAACAGCAGCGAGTCCATTTGTTTAGCCGCCGCTCGTGCATCTGGGAAAGGTCGCCGCCGCCGTGCTGTCATTTTCTCTTCCGTCTCAATTCGTCTCACTGTCACTTGCCACCCTCTGCACGCCCTCACTCGAGAAGGCTTCTTTTTTCCTCGCACGCCTTCAAAAAAGTGCTTCATTGCCACAGTGTGGGCACATCTGATGGCCCTTGTTTCAGACGTGTGCCATTAGGATGCAAGCTACTGTTTGTTGCCCTCAGTCTCCTCTTGGCTGAAACTCTGCAGATCTTCGTTCTCATATTTTTGTCGGCATGTGTCAGTCTGACACTGCTAACGTTAGCGTCAGTATTATCCTGCACATTCTCCATTTTTCTGCGACACTGACGTCCTCTTGTCTGTAGTCTCTTCTTGGAAAAAATGAGTTTTTAATGTGTTTTTTGTTAGTTTTCCGACAAATGCAAATTTAGATCTTGATGTGAGCTGCAATATTATACTCCACAGTCTCCACTTTGCTGACCTCAGTCTCCTCTTAGATAAGAGACATTCTCCTTTATTAATGGATCTAGCATATGTTTTTGTGACACATATTCACATTAGCTGGTGTAGTATACTCCGTAGTCTCCAACTGGCTGAAAAGCTCTGTTATCTCGCCACCCTTATTCTCCTCTGGGATAACCCCTTGCTCCTCCTGTTTTCTTTTTTGTCTGTATGTCTCACTTTTACACGTTGTCATTAGCCGCAGTATTATACTCCACAGTCTCAGCATTGCTGCAACACTTCATTGTTATGCTGCCCACAGTCTCCTCATGGATTCTCTGCAACTATTGTTTTTTTGCCTTTCGTCTCCGCGTTGAGCTGCTGTATCATTCTTTACAGTCTCAGCTTTGCTGAAATGCTCCTTTTCCTTGCTGCCCTCAATCTCTTCTTGGATAAATCCAAGGAGAATTTTATAATCCAATGGTGTTGTTTTTTTGTTAGTTTATTTTATGCAAATGCATGATAACGTTTGGTTGTTCTCCCTTGTTCTGCATTTTGTTTACTGCGATGCCTTGACTGTCGTGCAGTTGTTGCAGTTTCTGAGGTGTTATTTTCGTGTCAGCATCCAATCAGATTACTCTAATCTCACCCACATACCTTTGCTTGGACTGCTCTGATGCATTGTAATGTTTTCACCGCCGTTATTGGGATGTTTGCAGTCGCCGTGATAGCTTTTGTCATTGGATGGGAACCGGGATGTGTTACTTGAATTCTATTCGACTTCCAACCTTTTGAATTCCGCCACTTACGAACGTGTTGTGTGCGTGTGTGTTTTGTGTTGATGCGCGCGTTAAGGACACGATCGTTGCCAGCAGCCAGGCGACGTGCGCGTGAGCAAATTTCAAGTGTTGTTGAAGAACAGCCACCGAATGAGAGCATTCAGAGCTTTTTTTTTTTTTATGACTTTTTATTTTAAATGACGGTAATGGAACCCCGATGCACCGCATCTTTTCCCGCAGCAGGCGACTGTTTTAACCTTTTAGCCGCGCTTTAGATTAGTGGTGCGGTATTAGCATATTGAGCAACTCAAAAAGAGGTGCTTTTTCCCTTTATTTTTTTGGGTACTTTTTGAATGAGGGAGAAGTCTTGGTATCGTACAAGAGACTGAAATACAATTACAGCAATAATTTTTTTTATTTATTTTTAATTGAAATTGATACGTAACCGGTCATTCAAAACTAAGTACAGGCAGAATTTTCGTCACACTTTGTTGTGACGCTCTTCCAAAACACAATCACAAATTTTTTTTTTAAATGTTATCATTGCGCTTCTATACGGATGTTTTTGAGAGGGAGACCTGGAAACGGACAAAACAACCCCAAATAGGCCACTTCAAAGCAAGATGTCCAACTTCCTGTGTCTTTTTGAAACTTTTTGAACGACATGACCAGCAAATCCCATGTTGTGAAATGGGACTTGCTTGGAGGGTTGAATTAAACAAAACTGTGGGAGGAGTCAGTCTGTCAATGAACAATGGAAATTAAAATGACCCTAAAAAAGTCGTTTCAATGAAAATGACAGACTGTGTTCTTTTGAACATTTTTTGTAAGTCCACTCGTGGTAGACATGCCTACCAAATATCATCTTGCTAAGTGAAACTGGCTCCAGAGACTGGAATTTGAAAATCTTCAGGAGGAATTTGTCTTTGTCAGATTCCTTGAAATGATGCACATGCCCCTAAAATGCAGTCTCAAAATACTTGAGTTGAAAAAAAACACAATTTTCGGTTAACAATGGACTGATCTGCTAATTGGGTCAATTTGGCCCATCTTGCATTATTTTGTACAAGGTCATTTTCTGGAAAATAAAAGAGAACGTCGGGTCAAATTGACCCAAGTTGTGGATTGGCCCATTTTTGACCCCCAATTTTGTTTTTAGAGTGTGCTGGCGCTGCTTCACACCAAAATAACGGTTTTACTGCGTCTTCAACAACTCTCTCGATATTAGTAATCTCCACTTTCTTAACTGTTGCTAATTCTTCATAATTCACATCCCATTTGATCTTAAATACTAAATAATTAATAATGAATAAAATTAATAAAAATAAAACAAAAAGTGTACTATATAATAAAACATGGGATACCAGGCATACATAGGAAATGTATTTTACACTTTGTATAAAACTCTCATTATACAATATTTAAACCATGTTTGAACATTTAAAAAACATATTATGTGATCAGTAAAACATAAAACACATATTACAGCCAAGCGTTAAAAAATATTGCAGCCAACTACATATAAAGCATGTACAAAACATGTTCTAGGATATGTAAAGCATACGGCTGCCGGCGTGTGGAGCTCTTTTGTTCCGATAAGAACGCTCTCGCGGGCTTTCCGTTTTTTTTACATTGAAGGCCTTTCAAGTGAGCGAAACAGCTTCATTCCTTTTATAGGAAATATTAAAGAAGCTGTGTGTGCGTGCGTGCATTGTCGGCTGCAGGAAGTTGATTAACAGCTTCAAGAGCAATTTTTTTTTTTTTGTCCATCAAAGAAATCGTCTTTTGTTCCACTAATGAGTTATTTTTGAAAAGTCTTCATTTGTTGTATGAGAGTCATGATGAATGGTATTCATATCCATTTCCTCCTGTAGAGAATGATGGAACTCAAAGTAGGTGGAGGCGAGCGCGTGATGTATTTGGCAAGACTTGAATCAACACGCGCAGAAAAATAACAACGACAACATCAACAATAACGATGACATTGTTTTTGCTTCGTCTTGTGTCTTGAATCCAAATCAACTCCGGAGTCCGCGGAACGCATTTAGTCTTTGCCAACGCACGCACGCATCCTGTGCGACGTGCAAGTAAACATTTTGAAGGAACTATGGAACGACACCTTCATTTTGCTCTGAGTCCAATTTGAAACCTTAATCCTATGTTAAAACCTTACCCTTAATGTATTTTTAGTAGTTTATACCCCAATTTAGATAATCTATTTTGAATCTTGAAGCCCCGATCTTTAACTCATTCACTACCAACTGAGTAAAAAAAAAAAAAAAGGGATCTTTGACGTCTTTATCCGTCAATGGCAGTAAATGAGTTAATCTCAAACTTTCATTAGAAACTCTCACCTTGTCTGCTTTCATAATTTGGAACCCGAATCTTTGCTCGAAACCCTTTTTTTTTTTAAAGCCCCAATGCCTTCTTTAAACCTTACTTTGAAACTTTGACCAAGGCTTGAAATCCTTAAACTTGCTTTGGAAACTACAATTGTTTTAAATCCTAATTTGCAACCTGTCTTGAAATACTAATCTCGATTTGAAAGCTTCATTTGGAACTAAAATGTATTGCGTCTTTAAACCATACTTTGAAACCCGAACACTGACCCTGCCTTGAAATCCTAATCATTGGGAAGATAATCTTTGCTTGAAGCCTTCATTTTGAAACCTTCTTCAGACCCATATTTGAAACCAGAAGCCTTTCTTCAAACTTTCACTTTAAAGCCTGACCCTGCCTCCAGGTGCTAATTTAAAACCCTGTCGTGTTAGCATTGAATTAGCAGTGGCAGTGACCAGCATATGTTTTGTGTGTGTGTGTGTGTGTGTGCGTGTGTGTGCAGGGTGTGGTTCCAGTCAGGCATCACCTTCCTGGCGGTGAAGCCCAGCGACCTGGTGGCCTGGGAGATCAAACAGGAAATGGCGCCCGGCGGAGGCTCGCTGGCCGTCATATGCCAGAGAAAGTCGTCCTCTACCGCCACTGCCAGGTAGGAGACGTGCATGAACAATTATTTTCTGTCCCTAAATGTTGCAAATATGCTGCTAGCGCGATAAGAGACTCGATGATACGGATCTAGGATGTAGATCCAGCTTCGGGTTCTAAAATGTGGATCCAGAAAGGTATTGTCATCTCGTGTTTGAATGTCGTTATCAATCAAGGCTGTGGAACTATGATGTAGTTTGATAATGCAGCGATGGAGAGATAGACTAAAGATGCCAGACTTGAATGTGGAACTAAGATTGACATATGGGATGGAGAGGCAGAACGTGGCTCTCGGAAGTGGATCTGAAGATCCCCATCGTGGGTGTTGGGGGTAGATAGATCATGTGTTTTTAGGATGTGGACTTTGGATGTTCAAGACTGTGGATCCAGTAGATCTAGATAGCTGAGAAGGGTCTGATTTGTGAGGAATCTCGGATGAAGGGGTAGGATGTGAAACTATGGCGGCGGTCCAGGCTATTGTACAATCAAGTGGAATTCTGATGCAGATTTATGATGTGGCTCAAGGACGCACAACTTGGATGTGAATCTAGATTGGGAATCTGCAACGGATGGAGATAAGATGTGGATCGAGGAACTGCGTCTAGGAATTTGAACGTGAATCTAGGATGTGGATGGACAACGAATGTGAAACTCGGTGGGAAAGGTCCATGAAACTGATTAAACTCAAGTGTAGATCTAGGACTTATTTTAGATCTACCTCCTAGATCCCCATTCTCGATGTGACGTTAAGTCCGGACAATCGAAAATTGACCAGACAATAGAACAGATACAAATTCCTCATTATTCCGAGATCTTGACGACAAGGTGGGAGGTAACACGCACGCACCAACACACACACGAAGACATGCATGCACACACTCAGAGCCACATTTCTAATTATTACAAGAGCTTGACAACGAGGTGGGAGTGAAACACGCACGCACACACACGCACAACGAGAGGTGTGGGCTGGCTAATTAAAAGGATCTGATGGGTATTAATCTCTAATGAGATATTAGCACATTTTTTATGAATGAGCGTGGGAATTGATCACATGCCTCCATCCCTGCTCGGGAACAAATCCTTTGCTGCACACCGACTTGGTGATGCACATAATGGAGGCGCCTGCCGCTAATTACTGCTAGCGCATAGGCGAGGCTGCTGACATCCAAGTTTTGTCGTTGAAAAAAAATTAAAAGCCTACTTTGGTTTTGAACCCGAATTTTGCTTTTGCAACCCTAATCGTTGCTTCGAACCATATCCAAAGCCGAAATTGCCTCAGACGTGGTTTGAACGCGCTTTGTTTATTTCTGTCACCAAAATGTTGTTGCAACTGAAATTGACTCGTTCCTTCAAAGCTGACGCGCGCGGGCGTGTACATAAAGCAAACTCCCAGTGTTTGCCCCTGATGTGAATAAGTTATGATAAATCCCCCATGTAAGATTTACGAAACGTATGACAGGACGTGATGAATAAGCCATGTCGTCACACTGAGCCGGAGACGTCATGTTGGGTTGGGGAAAAAATATTTGATTTGCAATGAGAAAATTCATTATTCTAATTTGTGAAGTAGAAGTAGGACTGAAGGATTTGGGATTTTTTTTTTCCTCCAGTTTTACAATGTAATAGGCACTTTGTTTGCGGCCGCCAGTCTGATTGTATTCCAACGGTCTCCTTTGTTTCGATGAAATTGTCTCTCAAAGTGCTTGTCGGGTCTCTCTTGTCTCCAAAGGGTTCACGTTTTCCCCGTGACAAAAGTTACAAGAGTCTGTGCTTGTTGCCCTCTTATCGATTGGAATCAAACAAAGAAAAAAAAAAAAAAGCCCCAAATCGTATCGGCGCTGTTCAGGTCGTTTTAATGAGACGGGAGGGCTTCAAGGTATCGCGGGGCTACCGAGACACATTTCTTGGGGTTGATTCCCGTCTGTGTTGTTGCACTTCCAGAAGTAAAAGTGCTGAGCTTGGACACATTGCTCTTTGGGGGACGCGTCGCCTTCAATGTCTCGTCATTCTACGTGACACCCTTCACCTCGTCTCAAGTTCACATTCACTACACTTGAGCTGTCTTTATTTGGGATATGCAATGAATGAGAGATTACCTGAGGCGTCTTGAATAAATGTGGACGTGGGCGGGAATCACTTCCTGATTGACTAAATAGTTAAATATCTCCACATGAAGCGAAGTAGCCACTTGGGAAAAAAAAAATAAACATCTCTCCCCAAATATCAAAATATGAATGGCGAGGAAACGCAATTTGTTCCTCGTTTAACTGAGCCACATTTTTGTTAATATTATTACTTGCTAAAATAGGCAAGCTCAGATGTGCAGTCGTACTCAATAAATGTCTCCTTCAACTAGAAATGTGTTGTATTCAATTATGTGCACGTTTATGCAAATGAATGCATCCCACGCAAAGTCACAGGCCCCTCCCCATACACGCCGGTCCCCCTCGACGCATGCCCCCTGCTTTGATCCGCGTCGGCTAATTACAGCTCTCCGTTCGCTAGCTTAGCATCATTCTGTCGCTCAATGCAATGACCTCGGCCACCTGGGCGCACTCCATCACAAACGGCAAACGTACTCCCCTTTTTTTTTTTTTTTTTTTTTGTAGGTCACGCTTTAAATAACCCTCATGCCAGCCGGCCCCACCACGCTAATACGCCATCCCTCAACGCCTCGCTCCCGACGTCCCTCACCCTGTTAAACATCCTCGGGGATCAGGGTGTCGCAGCATGTGGCGAGTAATTAAGCGACCTGTAGTACGTGGGACCCGCCGTGTTCTCGTCGCCGTCCTCGCAGAACGAGAGAGGCGTCGCACTCTGCGAGCTAACGCAAATTCTCGTAACCCCGCCGGTGTGGGCCCAAAGTTTAAAAAAAATAAATAAATAAATGAGATTCCTCTCCTTGCTTGTCCTCCTTTTATGTTACGTAGTTATATGCACTTGTACTTCTCATAAATACCTCCATTAAATAAATGTCTGAACTCCTGGTGTGTTTGAAATTGCGTCGATATTTTCACATTTTCATCATAAAGAGCCAAATTGTCTTTCAATTAGTCACCATCCATTAAAACAAATAAATACCTTGCCCCAAATATGCAAATGTGTGCTCATAACAAATCCTCCTTTAAGTAGACATTTTGATTCAAATAGATCCTTGGAATTCCTTACAATATCCGACATGCATTGGGATGAAGTTCTTTCTCCCTGTGTGTCACATTACCGAATGAATTCCAAAAATATTACTCATGTATTTGTATGCAAAATAAACCCTCCCTCATTCAAATTGATGCCTGGCACATTTGGCAACTAAACAAATTGCAAGGTGCCTTGTACACTTCCGGCCAGGTAATTTATTTAAAATGTTCTTATATATGGTCATACAGCTCAAAAGCAGCCATGTCTCAATTAGTCACCATTTATTTGAAAAAAAAATTGAATGCCTCTCCTCAATTATCAAAATCTGTAGCGGTCGATAAAATCATGTGCAAACACTCTATCTTCCCTTGTGTGCATTGGGATTATTAAACGCCTTCCTCAAATAAATTCCCTGTTCTGTTTCCCCGCAAACCTCCTTGCTCATCCTTCTTTTGAGTTTTTTTTTTTTTTGTGTGTTCGCCGGCTTCCTCGCCAGAGCGGTCCCGCGGCTGCTGTTTAATTGATTCTTTTCATCACGTTAATCAAAAAGCCGAGCTCTGGCGTCCTTGAGTGGAGAGCGCCTCGACATGCATGAACGCCGGCAAACAAGCCAGCCGGGCTCTCCCGGGACGGCGCCTGCCTAAAAGGCTCAAAAGGGGGAGACGCTGTTAAAAAGAGCGGAAAGACAAACTTGCAGCGCTGAGCCAGAGGGCGGCTAGAGGGCAGTGGCGTGACGCTGCCTGCCGGAGGATGGCACCACAGTGAGCATTTGCCGATACAAGGCAGCATATCATGATGTTCATTGCATTTAGCAATGTGTATTTTTTTTTTTCGTCTCACGGGTTTTGTACAGAGCTGGGCAGTCCGTCCCAGAGGTGGAACAGTCCGGCTGGACGACCATTTTTAGGGCGGAGGGCAGGGCTTGACACATTTTTAAAAAAGTGTTCGATTAAAAAAGTCTAGCGGTTGATTTTAGTCCCGCCCATGTATCGGCCCTCGTGTGTGTGATGAACGTACTCGTGAAATGGGCAAACGACAAAAATTGCCTCCAAACACATCAAAAGGGCCACTCGCAGCTGTTTGCGACGGTTTCCTGCACCGACGGGAGGGGCGATGGAGGTTCGGGGGCCGGAACAAGGTCGGGGGTTGACAATTTTTATGAATGAGGCCAGAGGGTCAAGACCGGATGAGTACTGAGATAGCAGCCGGATTGCGGGGGACTGACGGTCCAAAAAGGCTCAGGTGCCCATCTCTGCGCAATCACATAGTTGAGATTTACAAACCTGACACAAAGCAGCAGATTTGGTTGACTTTGGGGCTTAAAGTTGTTTTGTCATTGCAGCCCGCCATGCACTGCCTTGACTCCAAAAGCTCTTTTTCTTGTTTCTTTCCTCTTTTGATTATTTCAGTGAGCGTTGCGTCAAAACGGTTGCCGAGCAGCATGCCATACACACTCACCGGGGGATTTGCCAGCATTTTCGGGTCTACCGTTGTCATTTTTTTTTGTCTTCCTGAGTTGAGTGGCAGCGTTTCATGCACTTTCTTGACTACAGCCGCTTATTTCCCTGCTTCCAAAAGGCCGGCCCGTGTCGCTGTCACTTGCTGTTGGCCGGTGTCACTAAAATGTGACGTTGGAGGCTGTCGACAACACCTGTGCTCATATCTGATTCTTCTCCCGTATCCTCATCGCTTCTCCCTCCCCTCCCAGGATGTCATCCCGTCTTCCCTCCCTATATTTCCATTTCATTTCTTGCTGTTTATACGCTGTCTCTCTCATTATCTATTTCCATCTTCGCTTGGCTCTCCTAACAAGCCGCTTCCTGTGTGTCTGCCTGGCGCATCTGTTGATTACCTAATTACCTCCCCAACGAGCACACACGCAACAACACGCTCGCGGAACAACGTTACATATCTACTGTTTGCAATCAGTAGATGCGTCTGACGTGCCATCGTTTTAAAATCTATTTGACGCCCCAAAAAAAGTGAAAATAAGATTTAGTTTTCATGAGATTTGTCAAAGTCTTGCGGACAGAGACGTCACTTTGGCCGTTGTAGCCTAACCTCCGGAACCTGAATATTTAAATTAATCATAACATTTGTGTATTTCACCACCATTATTTTGCATCACGTCATCATCAACTTTATTTAATTTTTTTGCCATCGCCCATACTTCTGTGCAAAAACAAATACCTTCAAAAAGCTGAAGAAAAAGTGTCTAGTCATAAAGTTTATACTTTATTTAGTTTGTTCTTCCTTGCACTGAAAAAATAAATAAAAAAAAACTCATTGATGGCTTTTAGCATCTTTTCTTTGAGCAGCTTTAAGGTGTCATAAAATTGATCTGGGAGCTGCTTGTAAAAATTGCCCACAAGCATCCAGTTGCGGATTCCATGTGACGTTAGCTGACGACGCGTAAAATCCAGCTTTTAAAAAAGCCAAACAACAACAACAACAACAAAATAATAAACTCCTGTCTAGGTTGGAGGTAAGAGGCTCGTCGGCGACGGTGGTGGGGGCGCTCACGTGGGTCGACCATTAAACGCGCTGACTGATGTGTCCCATTTTAGCCTTTTGGACTGCTATTGACTTTTGTAAAGTGGGCGCGGCGCGAACTGCCGGTGATTAACGGCGTGATTATGTGTGCCAGGATGCCCATTAGCCTACACACATATACACACGCGCACACACGCGCAGGTGGCACTTTGCATGTGTGTGTGCTGACAGCCCAAATGCTCCCGAGACTAATTATCAGTCAGGTGTGTCATCTTGCGTTTATTTGGGCCGCTAGGGCGCTAACAAGCGTTTCCGCTGCCCTTTTTTTTTCTGTCTTTTGCCATCTGTCTGCCGTCTTTCCTGTGTGGCGATGGCGTCGGCTGAGAAAGTGGAAGCGAGCTGAGTGTCTGGCTGAGGGTGGCGAAGTAGCAACGAGGCGGCGCTGCGCATTCCGATGAGGAGGCAACAGAGGCGGCGTTTTGTTTGCGGCAAGCAAACAAAAGAGGCCGAGGGCGGCGTGACGAACATGAATAAGCAACAAGTCCCGCGTCGAGCACGTTTGCCGTCAACAGTTGATGGAGTCGCCACGCGTGGCCTGCCTTGTTGCTAGGCGACCACGTCATCTGCCAATCTCGCTTGTGGTCTTCCTCTCATACGTTGGAAGTTTTTGTCTGGTGTATTTTGCATCCTGTACGATTGCTCTTGTTTGTCATTCTTTATCGTCATTTTCTTTAGAAATTTGTGTTGGTTTCCAAAAGTTTTTCGCGTTATCAGTTTTAAATCGGTCATTGTCATGATCGACACCGGTTATCCTGTACAGGGTCGCGGGAGGGTGCTGGAGCCTATCCCAGCTGACTACGGGCGAAAGGCGCACTTCACCCTGAACTGGTCGCCAGCCAGTCACAGGGCAGACATTGACAGCGTCAATGAGTGGGAACTGAACCCACGTTGCCCGCACACAACTCGGGCGAGTGTACCACTACACCAGAGGTATTCAATTAAAAGTCACAGAGGTCCACGACGAAAATTTCTTCCAATTAAAAGGTCCGAACCAAAGTCCAACTTCCCGAAATGTCTAGCCTATGTTCACATTTTTATAAAGTTTCCATATTTAGTCATTTTCAACAGAGCGCACTGACATACGAAATATTTAGCAATGTTCACATTTAACACCTTTGCCAGTCAAACAAATATAAGGCGTTTATTTCACATTCAAGAAAATGTGGCTCCAGGAATTTAAGGGTGCCACTTCCAGAAAAAAACAGTAAAATATCTCCTGCAGAAATATATTAAGTGCTAAGCATTGCGTTAACATCTTTTACCTTCATTTTTTTAAATCAAAGAGTTATCATCCTAAAAAAACGGAAAGCCTAATTATCCAAGTAAACCAGGTCAACATGTTCAGTACACAATCAATAAAAATGGCTGTCCTCGTGAAAAACTAATTCAAAATGAGCTTTGACACCACTTTTTCTTTTGAATATTTTTTTAACTTCTCTTAATGAGAAAAATGAGTTTGTGACTGCCCTGCCAGTGACTTAAATCTGGGTTGGAACGGAGTCAGGGCCATTGGGATTTGGTAGATTATTTCACACATCTGGGTTTTGTGTTTTCCTTTAAATAATGTTTGTGCAACCACATTTAAGCACTCCTTCACAACTTCCCCATCACTTGAACGTTTTTTTTATGTTTCCCCAAAATCCATGATACTTTTACTGAATATTCGTTTGCATGCCGCTGGGATGTAAAGGAAAATGTAAAAATCTGTTGTACTGCACTCGAAGTTCAATGTTTTTGCCTGCGCTCACCTCAAACGTCAGCGGTTAACTGTGCACAAAAGGGCGGTGCTTTGTTTCGTAGTGGCGCTTCGCAATGTTGCGACGGTTTCGGAGCATATGATGCACACTGGTTTTGAATTGGCTGCAGCCAGAACGAAACTAAATTTCTCCGTCCATTCATCTAAAACAAGACGCATCGACCTCGCTAACTTTTTAGCATGGCATACTATCAGCAGCACTCTTTTCCGGTCTGCTGCGCAATTGGCTGTGGATCGTAAACAAAAGATCTGATTGGCTCAAATCAGTGACGCCTTTTCCGTATTTACTAGAATTGCAGCGCCAACGTTTGCGAATGCGCCCTGAAAAAAATTCATCATAGATTGGCCATGGGTCCGGTCCGGTCCGAACCATCCGGATCCGGACCGCGGTCCGCCATTTGGTGATGCCTGCACTACACCATCAGTGACCAGTTTTAAGTCTTCATTGAATTTTTTATTTTTTTTTACTTTGTGTTTTAATCTTTTTTTTTTATCTGTTTTTGTGTGTCTTGCAATATTTTGTAAATGATTTTATTGAATTTTATTTGTCTGTATTTTTTATGTAATAGCGGATTGTATTTTTCTCCAACTTTCTTTTCTTTTTTTACCTACATTTTTTTGTCATTATTTTTTCAATTTTTTCAAACTTATTATTAGCATCAGTATTTTTCCATCTTATTTTTTAATGGAATCTAGTTTTTATTTTTATTTTACCGTTTTCTCATATTTACTTTTTGTTTTTGTGTTTTCATCTGTTTTTGTTTGTATTCTAATATTTTATTTAATGTCTGTATTTTGATTCTAATAGTTTTAGTATTTTGATTTTTTTTCCAAATTTTTTTAATTTGTATACCTCCAATTTTTCTTCTATTTTGCACGACTATTATTACAATTTTTTCCCCTAATATTTTTTGCAATATAGATTTAGTTGAAATATTTGTTTTTATTTTTCAACCACTGCGCTTCTAATGTGTTTGCGACTCTAGTCTAGATGTGAAATTTTGGGGCCGTTTCCTTCCACCATTTGCAGTGTGAAAGGTGTTCTTCCACAGTCAAGGCATCCAGGCATGCTTTTACGACCCTCGCGTTGTGCACCCGATACACGAAGCATGTCCCTGCTACCACTTGTTTCTTTGAGGCACGTATCTGTCAAACATCATACGCTCGATTCATTTTGTTCGCATGGAAAGAGCAGCCAGATGTGCGACACAAGTATCTTAACAACGAGGTCATTTATCGTTAACCCTCCGGCGTCGACATTGCTTCCGTGTCACATCACAACGAGTGTGTGCGTGTGTTGGGGGGCGGGGCAGGCATGCGACCCACGAGTTGTGCTGGTGCACAGATGTGTACGCGTAAATCAGCGTGAACAATTTTGCAAAGACGAAGTGCTGTGGTACACGAGATGTCTGGCCAAGATCTGACCTCATGGAGTTGACTTGTTCCAGTTTGATTGCAAGGCATCAAGCTTCGCTGCCATTCTCCGCCCACAGAAATTGATGGAAAATCATATTCCTCACAATTAAGCATCGGCCATCTGTCGAGTGCACTTGGTTCAAATCTGGTAGAAATTGCACAAACTCTACAGGAGGCATTCACCTGGAAATGGCCAAATTGATTTTAAAATGGCTATTCAAACTAAAATTGCAGACCGCCTGGGTTTTTTCAGGCATGACCTCGAGTCTTTGTTTGTGTCTACTTGTAAAAGATAAGCTGACCAAGTTTCTTGTTGCTCAGTAAATAGGGCTGAATTTTCAAAAAACAGATGGCGTACTTCCTGTGACGATCTGAAAGACAGACCTTCAAATTCTTACATTACAAAAGTAAAATGTATTTTGTGCTTGGGATTTTCCCAAAACAATGTTTGTTTTTGTCAGACCACTGGTGTCCCCAAAATGGTCTCTTTCAACCCAAATGGTCGATTCCCAAGCGTCATTTCCATTTCCACTGGACCCTTTTTGCCGATCAGTCCCCCGCCCTCTGGCCACGACGTCTATACCGTTCCGACCTCGACACTCCGGCCTTATTTATAAAAAATTGTCGGCCCCCGACCCAACGTCTGGAAAAAAACCCTGAACTGGTTTTCAACCAAAATGGCTGATTTCTTCTGTCTTTTCAGACATGGGATTCTACTCATGATAGACATGCCAACCTAATTTCACGTTACAAATGAATTCGCAATTCAGACTAAATTGGCAGACTCCCTATGGCATATAGCTGACGTCTTCTGGACTAACTTTTTTTGTCAGTTTAATCGTAATAGGCGTGTCTACCAAATTGCATGTTTCTAAGTGACACTGGCTTCAGGGGTTGAATTCCAACACCAAATCCAGAGCCGGTTTTTGAGGTCTGAAGTAATGGCTAAAGTGAACCTAAAAACCAAACTTCTATCTTAAATGTTGTTTAAAAAAACAGATGATTTTCACTCTGGGCACCACGCAGAGGGGTAAATTGAAGACGATGTGTGACCCCCCCCCCCGTGGATGACATTGTCTGTGAAGGTCCATTAAAATGTATGACCGAGGCTAGCTGGCCGCTAGCCAGCGTGGGGCCAAAAAGCGAGACCCCGAGGCTCAACGTTGCTTACGCTCTGATTAGCAAATTAGCATGTCCCGTCAAATGGCCGGGGACATTAGCATGGGAGCTAACGGAAAAAGGCCATCGAACGGGGCCACTTGGCGACATTTTGTGCCGCCTCATCGTTAATCAATGCGATGGTAAGCGCTGCTAAGTGGCTGATAATGTGCTTTTAGGGAGGCGCGCACCCCGAGGTCGGACAGGAAGTGAATGCGGCCGGGTCATTGAGACAACACCGAAGGTGACCTTCGAGTTTGACGTGATTCTAGCACTCGACTTTCACTTTTTTGTCTTTTGAACTTTGTTGTTGGCGCACGCATGCCCCCCCCCCAGTGTTTGGCCGAAACGTTTGTGGTGTTTCAGTTTAATTATCATCTTTCCGTTAATAAACATGTATGGCTACATTTTGACTCTCATGATGTTGTGTGTAGGAGAGAGGGTCTTTCACCGGGAAGTGAATGGCATACAATCCGATTGTTTTCACAAAATCAAAAGCTAATTTGCCCTGAAACGTTGATGTTGTTGCCAAATGAATCACTGTTGACTTTTGTTCTGGTGTTGTTTGAACTGAGGTTACTTACACCCCCCCAGGTGCGTAAATGAAGCTCTGATGTGGCGTTTTTGTTGATTTCCGTCTTTACGTGACTCAAAATAAAAGCTTTATTTGCTATAAACAGCATGGTTGCTGAAGTTTTTGAAGTTTGTGTGGGAAGGAAGCAGTGCACCAACTCCGTTTGAAAGCTGAAGGGGGTGTGTGGTTTGAAAGTTTACTGTTATTACAATATAACTGAGAAAGAGAGAGACAGTATGCCACCCCAATCAGGGTGGTAAAAGGGGCTGTGGCCTAGAGCTTTTTTTTTTTTTTTTTCTCCCCATTCTTTGCCCAGAACTGATTCGAAATGATTTTGGTTTGATGTATCTAGAGGGTGCGTGTGGCGGACAACGGGTGCACTAGTTCTGTCTAGGAGGTGCATAGTTTCTTTAATGATTGCTTTTCCACAAAAACAAAAGGTTTCCCAGCTAATTTTGTAACGATAACATTTTCAAAATTGGAGGCAGGAATGGAGGTGGGGGGGTGCGCCAACTATTGTTGTGATGATAAAACTTCATTGTTTTTGGCTATAAAAAGAGAAGAAAATCGGTGGTTGGGTTCCATTTGTGACATTTTACCACCAAATAACTGAGAAATGACAACAGTTATTTATTTATTTTTTTAAGGTTGTATATGGGAGAAGAGAAGAGAGCGCCATTCTATTGGGAGTACGTTGCTTAAAACGTGATTATTTTTGTGTATATTATTTTTTTGGCGATGTATGAGGAGGGGGTGCGGCAACTCTGTCGGGATGTTGAAGTGACTGAGCAGTTTTGGATATTTCATTAAATTTTTTTTCAAAGGATGTGTTCACTGTTAGGGGTGCGCCAAACTGTGGGGCAGCAGGTGCAACCTTCTGCAATTTATGCAACTCTTCCCGCCTTTCCTGCTCATTTTCTCTTGCCGTCATCCTCATTTTGGCATCCCGTCGACACTCATTTTTCATCAACGACTAATAGCCTGTGAGTGTTTGCGCGTGTGCGCATCTTTTTGATTTCATTCCAAGCGAATACTAGTATGCATTTATATATTTTTACCCAGTGAGTCAGATAAGTCGGACGTCACACAAGGTGGTTTTCTTGGTAATGTGTTCTAGAAAAAAAGTATAAAATGGAGGGAGTCTAATCTTTGCGAGTCGTCATAATTAAATCCAAAGTGATTACGGGCCAATGTTCTCTTGCGTTGGTAATTGTTGATGGCATTATTTCCTCTTTCTGGGAAGGCAGACGAGCGAGGATGTACAAACAATATGTAAGCAATGGCCTGGACCAACCTGGCGTCACATCAAAATAATTTCTACCCTTTTAATAAATACAATAAATATTTTCCAACACCATTCTATTTATTTCCATTAATGGTGACACAATTTTGGCTGCCACAATAAAATGAAACTGATCATCAGGGATATTTACGTACACCTGCATATCCAATCAAGCACTTTCTCAACTCATAGTCAGCCTTTGAATACAAAAGGTGGAGCAACACACAGCGATACTCACAGGAATATATTCTTTATCTTCTGTGTAGACAGACTAATATTACTGCAGCTTATGGAGTCCATTGTGAAGTTCGTCTTTGTGTGCGTCTGTGTCTGTGGTGGCCGAGGCACACCCATCAGAAGGAGCAGCAAAAACTAGACTTTTGTTGAAATTGTCATCTAGTGTTTTTATGAAGAACATTATTGCGATTATAACGTTGTAAACCTTCAGACAACTGCTTTTTTACACACAGAACAGCAACACATACAAACAGCGCATATAATGATAGTCACTCAAAACTAAACAATTCAAATTTTACACAATCAATTTCATATTGATTGTTATTTCATTTTTAATTCAGTTAATTGGATATATTTAATGAAATTATTAGTTACATTGCACGGGAGAGGGCATTCTCCAATCTTGTTGTACACTGACGACAATAAAGGGCATTCTGATTCTGATCTGATTCTGATTCTGTAACCAGTAAAAACTCATTTGAAACGCAAGCAATTGTTTGATTGCACATGTTTCCCACCACCTTGATCCTCACATCGTTTCTCATCGTGGAGTTCCCGCTTTCATCTGGAATGCCGCTTTGACACAAACGACCCGACCACGTATCACAATTCCAGTCTTGTTGTAGAAAACATCCCGCCGGGCCGTTTTAAAAGCCCGTTTACGGTCTCGGCTGGCCGTCGTAAAAAGATGTACAGTAAAGTTTTATAGACATGCGGTGAGCTCGCATTCATTAGCCGCTGGGATTCTTTGCATTGAAAGAAGACGCGGAAAAGAATGGATTGTTGTCGAAGGGCGACGCCTACCTTTTAAGACCTCACCCAGGGAAGCGCACACGAGTACTGTTGACAAATGGCGTGGCACTACGGCGACCGGTGACCCTGAGCTGGAGAACTCTCCCAGCGAACGTAACATTTATGATGACCTCAACGGAGGAATCAGCCCGCGGAAGCAAAGTGATAAAACACAGAAAGTTTGTCAAGGCAGATAACGCAAATTGATGAAAGTCACGCTGCCGCTTCAAGCATCAAAGACCGTGTCGAATCTTTGACAACCTTTTACGTCGCGCTTTTCTGTAAACATCAACGACGATGTGGTCTTGAACAAATCGAACAGACGTGTTCCAGTAGACAACAATTTCCGATGACAGTAATGCGTTTTTCAGACGGGTAACTTGATCAAAATGACGTGTGCATCACTGCCGTTATTTTCCGTTGTAAAAACCTGTTTCATAATATTGAGTTGAGATCAGAATTGGATAGAGTAGCCAAAAACTGTACTCAAGTGAAAGTACTTTTACTTCTGTATAATATGACTCAAGTAGAAGTGAAAAGTAGTCTTCCAAATAATATAGTATAAATAGTAAAAGTAAAAAAGTACTTGCTGAAAAAAAGTACTGAGTCATTGTAGCAATGGCTCATTTACTTTTGCCCATCTTTAAACGACCATTCAATGAGACAAAAATACAAATTAAAAATCTTCAGGGAAAATTAAAGTCCATCCAATCAATAGACTAAATTTAATTTAATGAAAATATTGCTTAAAATAATATTCAGGTAAATTCAAGTACTTTAATAAATAATGAAAAAATATTGACAAAATTTCAAGACCCTCTTTTTTTTTAATTTAAACTTTTTATTGATTTTTTTAAATATTATAACCTAGTAGACAAAATAAACTTTATTATAATACAATTGGATGTCATATACCCTCATAGCCTTCTCCCCTCCTCAACCCACCCTCCCCCGAGCCCAAACAACAGACATTGCAGCGAAGTAGTCACCGCACACAAACATCAACACATCCAAGAACACGCACGCACACACGGGAAGGGAAAAAAAAATAATAATAATATATTTTTTAAATCAATCTACAAATGTAAGAGTGAAAAGTTGTCCCAAAAAAACAATACACTACACAATAGAATAAAATCCAACTTTATTTCTATAGCGCATTTCACAGGAGCTGGAGCTGTAACAAAGCGCTTTCCATATGGTGTCATATCAATTAGTAGGAAATTAGAACACAAATTAAAACATATTTACAGTAGATACCAGAAGAAGAGCAGAACAGTGACAGTCTCATGTTGAGTCAAAAGCTAAAGAATAAAAATGTGTCTTCAAACGAGTGGACAGAGAGGGGGCTTGCGTGGGAGCTCATTCGAGTGAGAAGGGCCGGCAACAGAAAAGGCTGCGCTTAGTCCTCGGTACCTCCAGCAACATGTGGTCCCCAAACACAACAATAGAACCTCAAATGCACCTTAATGGACATTTACGGAACCGTACTTGTGAAGACTGTTGATGCCAGCTGCTGTAACTTAAGTCATAAAAAAAAAATAATAATCGGACACCAGTAGTTGTTGCTACAGTGCAGCTGTTTGACACATTGGTGAATCATCATGTGCGTTAGAAAAAAGGAAATGTTTTTCGTCACAATTTTGTCAAGCGTTTGATGAAGTGTTATGTTTAAAATGTCCTCTTAACAGCGAGTATTCAAGATTCAACGTTTCTCCGACTGATCCAAGTCCCGCTCACTCAACACTAGAGAACAAAATGGCCGCCCCCTCAGGTGGATCAAAACAAGTGCATTTGTCTTTTTTTTCCTCATCAACACAATATTTATTAAGTGTTTCGACTTGTGGGGGCACATCGAACATATTTTTGCAAACTAAAATGTGTTTTCTTATTTTCAAGACAATTGATGCTTATTTTATTTTTTTAACATAAAAAAATTATATGGAAATTTTCACAGATTGCTAATGAGCTGATCATTTGAATCAGGTGTGTTGGAGGAGGGAAATATCTAAAACACATCAAATAGTGGAATTCAAGAACTTGATGTAGACTGCCCTATAATACTAAATACATTTTTTTTTTTGTCTTTGTACTTTTTTGCTGCTATGATCGCTTGCATCACTAAGCTAAAGTTCAGCTCTCAAACCAGACTTGAATTCTACCTTCACCTTCCCTTTTTTTTGCTATTTATTTTTTTTTTTTGCTTCCTTCTGGTCTGAATCCTCTTGCCAGGCGCCCTGGATAGCCATGATTGACGGGGTCACTGGCGCTTCACACTGCGACTGCTCCGCTTACCATCTGACACGAACAGTTCTTGAGGGGTTTTTTGGGCGAGCTCGGGGCGTGTTCCCCATCTTGCCATCTTTCGGCCCAGGCTCCCTTAGCCACGCATTAGCATGAAGGTACCAAACTCCGCCTCCTTCCTTGCTGACAAGTATCGAGGGAGCGAGGCAGGCAGCACTGGGCCATGTGGGAGTTTGATTTGATTTATTTATCTTTTTAAAGGGCTGGCCGGGCGGCTGACAGGCGGGACTTGATACCTGGCCTGATTCAGTCACTCCGGTCCAGCGCAGGGCTGTGCGCTATTAGCGGCTAAATATACGCTGGGCAAAATCCCAGTGCTTCAAAGGCTACCACCCATGTGATGAAACTTTCATATTTAAAATCTCCCAAAGAGACCAAAACTATGGAAAATAGTACATTGACTTACAAAGTACCCCAACTTGGAAGATTTTCAGTATCGTATTCTGATGCTAAGTTTTGAGAATTGTTTCGAAGGAAATAGCCTGTAAAGATGACTCAGTTTAGATCATATTCAAGGAGCAATGAAAGATATTAGAACAGTGTTTGATTTAAAATGCACTTAATATTTGGTGATTTTGTAAGTAAATATCTGTTAGAGCCGTCACCAAAAATAGTAGTTAAAAAATGTGATTGATTGCAATAAATTTAAAAAATGTATTATGATTCATTAGTTCAAAATTTTATTGGTATTTTACAGTACTCAAACTTATATATATATACATATATATATATATATATATATATATATATAGTGTCTTTTAGTGGCGCTTTGAAGAGTCCCTTAAAAGCTTCTAGGTGGTCTCGTGTCCTAATTGTCTCCTGTGGATGCTCATCTTCACGTCTTTAGCATATTTGAATAATATTTTAATAATATGCTGCCGTCGACTCTTTTGTGTGCAAACGGCTTCTTGGCTAACTGCTGTTTTTCACTCTATTTGTTGTGATAAATGACTGTTAGATGTAATTTCCCCAGGATCGTATCTCTCTCAGGGACACACACATGCACATGCACACGCCATAATTAGACTGTCTGATTAATAATTCATTATTGCCTTCTTTTTTTTTTTTTTTTAAACGCACTTTGGAATAGCTATGTGTGGGGTAAAATAGACCTACTTAAAGTGATGTTTTTCCCCCAAACATATATCCAATTGTATACTATCCATCCATCCATTATCTGATCTCACAAGTGTCGTGGGGGTGCTGGAGCATATCCCAGCTGTCTACGGGCAGTAGGCGGGGTAAGCCCTGAACTGGTTGCCAGCCAATTGCAGGGCACACTTAGACGAACAACCATCCGCGCTCACACTCATACCTAGGGGCAATTTGCATGATTTTGGAATGTGGGAGGAAACCGGAGTACCCGGAGGAAACCCACGCAAGCACGGGGAGAACATGCAAACTCCACACAGGAAGGCGGAATCGAACCCATCACCTCAGCGCTGTGAGGTCATTCCACAGAAAGTTTGTTTTTTTTTTTTTTTTTTAGTTCAGCCCATAAAGACAGTCTTGGGTAGATCTACAAAAAAGTCTCAGGAAGCTGTGCCTGAAAATGCACACAGTCAGCCATTTTGGTTTAAAGTGGGCCTTTTGCGTCAGTTTGGCCATTTCCAAGGGTCGTTCAAAATATTTCATAATCCAGCCCCCAACCTAGTTTGATTTAGGAGCATAAGATTTGGTTGACATGTCTGTCATGAGTGAACCGACAAAAATATCTCAAGAAATGGTGCTCAAAAAGATTATTTGCTTTTCAATCAGACATTATGGGGCACAGTAAAGGACTAAGCTGGAGGACTATGTCTGCTTCACAGTGCAGAGGTTGTGGGTTCGATTCTGGCTCCGGCCTTTCTGTGTGGAGTTGGCTGCGTGGGTTTTCTCCGGGTACTCCGGTTTCCTCTCACATTCCAAAAAGATGCATGGCAGGTTGATAAGACACTCTAAATTGCCCCTTGGTATGTTTGTGAGCGCGGATGGTTGTTTGTCTCTGTGTGCCCTGCGATTGGCTGGCAACCAGTTCAGGGTGTCCCCCGCCTACTGCCCAAAGTCAGCTGGGATAGGCTCCCTTGTGAGGAGAGTAAGCTCAGATAATGGATGGATGGGACATTCTGGGGTTAGTTTGTCGCACGAGACAAACGTCCCTTTATGATTTTGAAAATCAGATTTTCTTTAAACTCAACCTGAATACGATAATAATAGTCAATGTAGCCTATCCATGACGGTGTCGGTACTGGAGGACATTGGTGATCATAAAAGATAGCCATTTATAGAGATAGGGGGGAATGGTAGGTAAGTAAATGTGTTCCCAGCAGCAAGGCAAACAAAAATGATAAAAATGAAATGCGCAGCAGTAAAAGCTGGCTCTCATCTCAGCGTAATGACCTTTTTCCCGCTCGCAGGTGTCGCCGTCTCCATCGTGTGTGTCTTGGAAAGAACCCGTTGAAAAGACGGCAAAAAAAGGGCCTGGAAAGCGTCTTTTTTTTTTTCCCAGACGGCAGTAGCAAATCTGAAAGGCTCACTCCAAAATAGATTTCAACCCCAAAAAAAATGCGAGACGAGAAGGAGTTGGAGAGGAAACACAGCTCGCATAACTTTTTGACATGTTTACAACTTTTGAAGACAAAAGTTGTCCGTCGTACAAAGTCTACTGAAAAAAAAAAGTTTTCCGTAAGAAGTTTTTGGTGCCGTTGAGGTTAAATAGTAAGCGTCACGACGACTTTTTGGTCAGTTTCATGCGAGCCATCACGAGCTGCATGCTTTTTATTTTAGGATCTGCCCTGTGAAATTATTTTGTGGTGATTTGAATTGTCAGCCAGACTGGAGAGAAAAACTATGGAAAATTACCACCAAATCAGACTTCATTCAAGAAAGATATGACATTTTAGAAACAATATTCCATATATGTGATTTTATTTTAATCCAATTTTCAAAATGCATTTTTTGAGAAAGGGGAAAAAAGACGGGCTTTTCGAAAGATGTGACACATTCTTGGAAAAGCATCCAAGTTTATTCTTTGTAATTCTACATTTTTCAAACAATAAGACATTTTCTAGAAAATATCTGATATTGTCAAAAATATTAGTTGGAAAAAATATGGATTTTCTTTTAAATATTTTGGGCGTTTCTGGCTGAAAAAAACCCTGTCAATTTTAATAAAAAAATTACAAAAATAGGAATTATTCTTGATCATCCACCAACCCACACTCATTGAAAACTAATGCAAATAAATCAATATTTTTTATCATTATTATATATGTCACATATATAATTTTGTTCAATTACAACTTTATTTTAAACATTTTTTTAACATTTTTACCTCAATAGGATTGTAATGAACTTTATTTCAATAAACTTTATTCTGGTAAAATTAATAAAAAAATATTCTTGATGAATTTTGAGTTTATTCTTGAATATTTTTTACCTTTCTTTTGGAAAACTGAAGTTTTTTTGTAATGGAATATAAAGGTCAAAGTTCTAAAAATAGAAACGACTTTCAAGAAAAATAAACAATTTTCCCACCCCTCACTTTTCTCATCGAAAATATGCATTAACAATGATTATTAATGTTTTGGACATCCCTCAAAAAAAGTTAAAAACTCTCCTTTCTTGCAGGACTTTGTCCTTGAAAAATCTGATCTGCTGACTTGCTTTGGGCCAACGCGGTTAGCCAGCCAAATCCTTGCCTGTGCCACTCCATGTTGTATTTCTCCTCTTTGCCATCACTACTACCGATTTGTGGTGGTACGAATATGTCGCAAAATCCACATTAGCAGCCCCCCCACCCGCCTCACTCACACACACACACGCACCCCCCCCCCCCCCCCACACACACAGGTAAACTGTAGTACCCCCTTTCAGCCCGTGTCAGTGTGTGTAATCAGATATTGATTTAATGCGCCACTCGCTGTGACATCCATCTCTGCTTTTCCTCCATCTTCTCTGATGCCTCCCTGCTTTTATGATATTACACGCACGCACGCACGCACGCACACGCACACACCCACCCACACGCATACACACAGAGCGTGAGATATGGGCTTTGGGCCGAGACAAAAATGGGATTTCTTTCTTTAATTTATTTGAACAAAGGCTATTTCTCCTGGAAGGAAAATGCTTGTCTATTGCAGGTGAGGAGGGGCGCGGGGATGCGGGCCATTGCGCCGCCGCGCTGTGCTGTCGTATCCAGTCCGCGCCCGACCCGACCCGCGCCGCTGCTTTTAACCCTCATTACAAAGGTCACGTGCGGCCTGGGGCGGAAAAAGGCTCGCTGCAGCGTGTGTGGGACGACAGCTCGCAAATCTCATCCTGTAGCAAAATAGCATCCAGACTGTCTTTATGATGTTAATATACTAGGCAACTCCTCAAATTCCTGGAAAGTGTTATTTTGGTTATTTAAGTTCTTTTTTTAAAAAATTAGGAGAGTTACTGTCGCATATTTTTTTCTTTTCCAAAAACAATCTAAACAATCTGCTTTGATTCAGATTTTTCAACAATATATATTTTTTCAAGAAGAACATTTAAAAAAAATCTTTTAAAAAAAATTATTTTAAAAACGTCAGATTTTTACCAGAAACGCGTTTGATAAATATTTTCCTAAGAGGGGAAAAATAAATGTTCTTGAAGACACACCTTTATATTGTCAAGAAAATAATTTTTAAGTGAAGTTTTTTCATGAATTTTTTTTCATTTGAAAAATGTAGCATTAAAAAGAATAAATTTGATATTTCATAGTATAATTTACAGGAAAAATAGCTTGAGATTAGGTCAGCAAAATTTTTCATGAGAGAAAAAAAATCTGAATTTTTGGGGAAAAAGTTGTGGCAATGAAATCTTATTATGTTTATGTATATAATATAATAAGACAGTAAAGAGGTTTTTTTATTAATAGCACAGATTTTCTTTTTTGATTGGGGGATTCCGTAAAACAATTCATTAAAAGTAAATGTAATATTTTACTTTAGTGACAAATTTTTTTTTAATTGAAGACATTTTGAAAAATAAAATATTAAAAAAAATAGCACTCTGAGGGAAATAAAATATTTTTCGTAGAAAAGAAATGAACTAAGATCGCATAGCTAAAAAAAAAAAAAGGGGAAGACAGTCATCAGAAAAAAAAATATTTTTATCATTGGAACAAACCTTTCTCCTCCTGGCTCGAAATTTTAATAAGTAAACCAGCGCACACGTTTATACTGTCTCCATCTCCTTCCATTGTTTTTTTTTTTTTTTGTTCCGCTACATTTTCATCTTCGCCATCCTGACTCCCTGCCGTGCTCGCGAAAGCTTTCGGCTGCATTTAAAGAAAAATAACGAATGAAAAAAAAAAAATCGCAGTGGGAGATGTTTGATGCATGCACACGCACACAGCGGCCTCCCCCTAAAAGCATTTACATGTTGCATGTCGGGGGTGAGGAGGCGCGCCTGTGTTTAAGTGTGTGTCACACTTGCTAACGTGCACGAGTGCGGGGGGAAGATTGCGGGGGTTTGTCTTCTCCATAGGCCGGATGATGCAAGGAGACAACGTGTGCGCATTTGGGTGTCTCTGCGGGCGAGGGGGCGCGCATGTCGTAGCATGTCTGATGTGCAATAAGATGGTAATGGTGGATAGTGAAGAGGACATTAGCTGCTCTCCCACCACCACATTTACTAGCTCATCCTCTCGCTAAAGAGGAAGAGGAGGGCTTAACTTCTCACTCTCACAAAAATTTCGGTGAAAAATGAACTCACCGACTTCGGATCCCGTGGCATCGTTTTGATTGCCTTGTTTGGTCGATTAGTTAGTTCGGTTTCTTTTGCGATTCGTTCTTGAATTAGTATGTTGGTTGGGTTGGTACTTAAGTTGATTAGCTCGTTGGTTGATGACTTAGTTAAGCTTAGTTCGATGGGTGGTCGGCAACTAGGGAGGTTTTTGTCTACTCAGTTATTTGTATAACTAGTAGTTTGACAGGTAGCCAAGTAAGTAGGTGGCTCTCTGCTTCGTATATTAGCTGGTTAATAAGTCATTAGGTTGTAGGTCGGAAGATAGTTGGTACAGTATGTCGATTAGCTAGTTAGCTGAGTTAGGTAGATCGTTGACTTGTTTCTTAGTGCATTTGTTAGTCAGGAGGTTAGTTGGTAGGCATCTATGTAGGCAGCTAGTTTGGTACATAAGAAGAGACGGTAGATAGGTGGCTAATGGTTATGTAATGGTTGATAAAGTAGGCAAGTAGGCAGTTAGCTGCTTTGCTAGTGGATAGGCAGTTAGCTTGCAAAGTAGGTAGGCAGGTGAAAAGCTGGTTAATAGCCTATATTAGTTGTTTGAGGGTTTGTATGTAGATATGTTAAACATTGGTACAAAGGTTGGCATGGTAGGGAGGTCAGTAAGTGGATAGTTGTTTAATATGTTACTTAATTAGCGTTTTAGTTGCTTAGTTAGGTTGGTAAGTGGATATGGGTGGCTAGTTGCTTAGGGCATCAGTTAGTGTATTAGTAGATAGGTCGGTCAGTCAGTCGGTTGTTAGTTGTGTAATGCAATAGTGGGCTTGCGGCGCAGTTGATTAAATAGGTAGGTAATTGGTTAGTAGGTTCAAATAGATTGGTTTAAATAGATTGGTAGGTCACTTGGTGGCTAGTTGATTAAATATTAGGTACTGTAGATCACCAGCGGGTTATTTGCTTTGTTGTTTTGTTGAGTTATAAGATTCCAGAATAGCGTACTTTTGTTACTGATGGCGCCTTGGCAGAGGTCTTTGTTCTATTCGGTCATATTCTATTGTGCGCGTGCGTGTGAGTGTGTGTGCATGTGTGTACATGTCCTTCATTTTCTGCAAGATCATTCCTCCAATGTCCACACTGTCCTTTACGTGGAAGCTGACTGACAGGTTGGGCACACACGCACTGCCCTACATGCGAGCCTTAAAGACATATACACGCACACACACACACACACACCCACGCACCCCTATATGCGCACACACTCGCAGTGTAATATGGGCATATACTGAATTTTACATACATGTTAGCCTCATTTCCATGTAAAGTGGCTGCTGTGACACCCACCGCGGTGTGTGGAACATATCACTCACACGCACACGCACGAGCACACACACAAACACACACACAGACAAGTAACCCAACACAACATGGTATCAGTCAATCAGTTACGGAATGCGCGACATGGGGTGTGCACGCGTGTGTGATAATGTTTGTATGTGTGTGCACGTCCTTTCACTCTGACACGCTTGTGTTAGCGCAAACTGACAGGAGGCCCGGCATTGCTGTGACCAACTGTGTTGTGCGTATACACGCACACAGCCAATTCGAATATTGTTTTTTTGTTAGTTTTTGTTTTGTCGACTTCCAGTTTTCAATTTGTTTTTATATTTCAATCTGTATTTATTTGCCAAATTTTATTTGATAACTTAAATTGTATATATATATATATATATATATATATAATTATATATATATATATATATATATATATTTATTTATTTATTTGCATAATAGTATGTAATGCTTACTTAATGTTGTAATTGTTCCTGACGTATTGCCGAATTTGTAGCTTTTATGTTTTACAACAACAGCAATGCATATAATATAAGTGTTAATGCTAATTAAAAGCTCATAAATCGCGTGGGAGTGCATTTAGATTTTTTTTTAAATTTATTTATTTTTTAATAGCAAGCGTTATTGTCTATCATCCATTATCGGTATGCTTTCCGGAGTCATCAAGCAAGTGATGGAAAGGTTGGAAAAGTATTAAAATTAACATTTTAAAAATGCCATCAGCCCTTTTGCTAATTATGACGATAATGTATTTGAAAAAAAAATAACACTATTTGACATTAAAACGAATATTTCTACCATCTGATCATCTGGGATAAAAGTCCTAATCTTCGGGGCAAATTGTCTTGATAAATGTGAGCCATAATCATCTTTAAAAAAAAAAAATTTGTTCTAATGGAGCGTATGCATTGCTATTATGTCGGAATATGAAGTTGCTGCGAGATGAAAAAAAATATATAAACAGTATATTCTACCACTTTTGTTAGTATGGAGATGGAAACAAATTAAAGGCATCAAAAAGGTATTAAAATGTAAATCGTCATCCACCATCAGAGCTGCCCATCAAATATGATCATCATTCATGGGCACAAAAGCCAATCGTTTCTGTTTCTGAATAATAAGCTTAGAAAAATTTGTTGTGTTGCTAACAATGCTAGGCTAACCACTGAGTGCTAAATGCGCATGCTGTCCATTGACGCTGTTCTAATTACATGCATTTGAAGACTGAGGACTTTCTTTTGTTCCATTTTGTTTAATAAAACGATTGAAAGAGCACCAACAATTGATTCAATTCCCCACATCACATGTTATGGACGACAAGGCGATATTTAGTTAGCGAACGTTTCAGGCCTCTTTATACTCCCGTGTTTTTTTTTTCCGGCCCTACAAGTAAGTATCAGGAAGCGTTACCTTGTGCTGTTGAGTAACTCTCAGAGCTGGACAGTCCGACAATTTTTATGGATAAGGCTGGAGGGTCGTGGCAAAAAAGTGCCCAGCTAACTGGTAACTCAGAAAAAAAGAAATCAGTGATGCGTTAGACCTGCAATAGGCCAACTATATTACATGTATTATGAACGTGTATTACACTTGATGCTAATGATCGAACTGTGCGCTTGCAATGCTATGCTAACAACTGAATATGAGATTACCTGCTCATTACTGCTAGCTAGTGATGCTATGCTAACAGTAGTGTAACAAGCAGTGTTAATAAAGTTTCCTTGAAGGATTTCGTGTGGTTTTTTTTGTGTTTTTTTTTTAAAAGTGTTGTTTTGTAGACAGGGCTAACACCTGGATGCAGCTGTCAGTGTGGACACATTGCTTTTTCAGCTCCAGCGATTACACCGCCCCCGCAGATGCGCAAGCAACACTCTCCCTCTCGTTTTGGTTTTTCTTATGCGTGGGAATGACAGAGGCAGATAGCACATATGTTTAAGTTTTTTTCTAACTAAGACATATATTTTTCATAACTTTGATCATTTGTCATCAATTTTTCAAAATGTATTGAACTCATAATAATGTATCTGCACAATGTATTCTCTGTTAAATTTATGTACAGTTTTTTTTCTTCTCATAATTGTGCCAACAATAATGCAGACCATGATATAATTTTTAGAATTTTTTTGTTTTGTTGAATGTTTTATTTTCATTCATTTTTTAAAATAAATTTAATTCAAATGTATTTGTATTGGCGTAGCTTGATTTTCTTTGTCATCCTTGGTTAGGCTGGTTTTTTTTGGTTTGATAAATGTATTATTTAGTATTTGAATGCATAATTGTGTATCGGCGAATTACAATTTTCTGAATTCTAGAGCCTTTATTCGGGCCTAAATGGATGCAGCCTGCGGTGTAAAAATGTTTTTTTTTGTGTGTGTTAAAAATGTTTGCATAATTTTTAATACTCCTGAAATTGTAATTAATCTAATTAATAAAAATAAAATATGTACGAGTGCAGCATAAATGTAAACGTCTTTATGTTTAGGTAGAGCAGCTTAAAATATAAGTGAAAATGGTATACGCATTTTCAAATGACACTTTTGTTTCATTTCTCTGAAATAAAGTATTAGGATATACTCTATCTTGCCAATTTTGTCTCAGCGGCACAGCGTCTCCTATAGCAGTAATTTCAATTCATAGATTTTAGCGGACGATAATAATAAGACACAAAGTGACAGTTAAAGCGGAGTGTTTCAATCCTGCTTATTTTGCGCAATCGATAAAACAATAAAGGCTGTGATTACGCTCGTGAAGCTGTTCAAATGTGCCGTTAAGTTATTTGACTCCTACTCCTGCTCCTGCCATGCTCACACGCACACACACACGCGCACACGCACGCACACTCTCACACGCTATATGGATATCCAGCTGTGTTATCATCAATGTTCTTGTCACTTTTTGAATAAGTTGACTTGACTTGAGGCGGCGGAGCACTGAGGCACAGCTGCAAGAACAAATCAATGGAAGAGTTTAACGGCTTTATTTTCTCTCCTTAGATTTAATGACACAAGAAGAAAAAAAATGGATGGAAGTCTTCTTGAGATGTCTAATAAGTATTAAAAGTGGGGGGGAATTCACTTGTCTAGGTCCGTGTGTTAGCAGGAGATGTTTTGTGGGGTGACATAAGATGGACAGGACTGTACCATAATTGATTGTAGGAAAATTATTATTCATTTTTTTATTTATTTTATTTTATAAACAAAAAGCAAAAGGAAATCCACCCCAAATTTTGTTGTCGGGGATCCTGTAATAGTATCGTGCCATTTTTCATTTTTTTTATTATATTTATTATTTATTATTACTTAAACCAAAAATGCTGAGAGAAAAAAAAGACTTTTTTTTTGTCTGTATGTTAGTTAGCGGGCAAGTTACCGGCAATCGCTAATCGGACCATCCCATTTTTCCCTCCTCCAGGTTGGAGAGTCCATCTTACGAGGTGATGCAGTTGGACTTTGAGGTGGACAACGTGATCACTTTGGCCCCAACTCAAACTTTGCACTGGAGTGTGGAGTACGCGTCCGGAGCGCCGGCCTCAGCCGAGAGAGTCTCGCACCTCTACGTCAGCAACGCTGACATCCAGGGCATCGTTCCACTCGCGCAGGTCAATTCCTCTTCTATTCCTCGTCCATTGTCCTCTTCTTCTTAATCTATGCCGAGTTGATCCTCTTTTGTATATAGTTCATCTTCTTAATCCGTTTCCTCGACTACACCCAGCTCTTATGCTTCTTTTTCTACTTTATCTTCCCTTTCCAGTATATACCTCATTTCTTCTCTTCTATAACTACTTCACCGTCTATTATAAAACGGTGCATTCTTTTCATCTTTGCAAGGTCCATCCGCTTCAATATCTAATTGTACTTCATCCGTTTATTCTAGCAATGTAACAATTCATCAATTATCAATTTAAAATTGTAGTAAAATGTGTCATTGTAAAAAATAATAATAATAATAAATTAAAGAATCGATTTGCAATGCCTTGTTGATACAAAATATTTGCAGATATTCATAGTCGAATTTCGATCATAAAAGAATTTATAATGATGACACTCAAATGTATTTATTGTCATGTTTTATTCTGGCACTAACACAAAACTGAAGACGTCAAAAATGTAGTGGAAGGGTCAAAATTATTAGTTTGATTTCAATGTTTTTGTAAAGTTACAAAAAGTTGTTTGTGAGAAGGACAAAATGCAGATGTTTAAATAAAAACATCTTTTGGTTATAAAATGAGTCGTTCATTTTGTTGAAATAAAAATGTCAAAAATAATCAAATCAAAATCGTTAACTGAAAATCAAAAATCCAATCGGGGCTTGAGTGAATCCTCCATTTCTCGTTCTTCTTCTTCTACACATTGTAAAGATTTTTCACCTGCACCGAGATGAGATATTTTCTAAACTTCTTTCATTGTCTTCTTCTGTGCCAAGCTTGTCTTCTTGTGCACCTAGTTTCTGTTTCTTATCTCGCGCACTCACTTTCTTCTTCTCCACCAAACTCATCCTCAACTTCTTTTACTCGGTGATCTTCTTCTATAAATCGTACATGTCCTTCACATTTACGCCGAAATCCTTCTCTTCTTTTTCTCTAGCTAACCAGCTCGTCTCCTTTTCATTTTCTTTTTCTATATCTAGCTGGCCTTATTCGAAGCAAGCCATTCTTTCTTTTCTTCCTCTGTACATCGTTTATCCCTTCCCCCCCTTCATATCCGGCGATAGGGTTTCAATCAACGACAAGGTGTGACATTTGTAATCATAACAAATGAATCGTTACGTTCTCGTGGATTAAAACAGTGGTTTCCCGTCGGCCCAAAGCAAAAATCATAACCGAGAGCTAAAAACAATATGTATATAAAGAAACGCACACAAAAAAATGGGGCACCCAGCTGCTTTTGAAAGCTTTCTGGCTTCCATTAGCGGCGAGCTAATCTGGCCTGATAGCCCCTCCTTCAGACAGCAAAGCCCTGGTGAGAAAAGCCAATTTGGCGTGGTGGGCATCTGCCTTCGCGACACACCACACAGACAAAAACATGACTGCAGCCTGCACGGCCAAACAATCAGGAACATACATCTCGTGTTTTTCGGCCTTTTTAAAAATACATTTAAGAAAGTTGTTGTTCAAACGTGGAAAAAGAAAATGAGATGAGAACACTTCAAACGACTATGTTGGGACATTATCCTCATGAGACTCATCCATCCGTCCGTTTGTCCGTCCAAACGCGTCACCATCCTTTTCCCAACCTCATTCATCACTCATTATTACTTTCTATTACTTTTTCATGTCATTAAAAAAAATCCTGCCCACTATAAATAAATATGCTAGACATTCATCATTTCCGTATATTTGCCTGTCATTACATCCTGACGGTCTGCGTGTCATTTACAAGCGCAGACATTTAAAAGCAAAGCTTTCTGTAATTGCGAAGAGACAGTAGAGTGAAATTGATTTAAAAAAAAAAAAATGCTGAAAATATTTTAATCAAAGGAATGGGGGGGGGCATGATTTTTAATCTTGATTTAAGGGCATTTATACTTGGGTCTGACTTCACTTCTGCCGGCATCTTATTTCATTTGAGTGCAGCATAACAGCTAAATGCAGCTTCACCATGTTTGCTTTGAATTCTGGGCCCCACTAACACTGCAGGCCTCAGAGCCCTGCCGCTTTTAAATGCAGTTTTTCTTGAATGTATTCAGGAGCATTTTGTCGGGCAGTCATCCGGTCAGCCAATTTGTCTGTCGATTGGGCGGTTCCATCTCTGCCGATATGTTGGTATCTCGGTCTGTCAACCGGTCTCGTCAGATGTGATTCGTTTGGGTTTTAAAATCATCGAACAGACAATAGAAACAGATCATCCAAACATACATATGGAAATGTGCGCATCTTCTGTACAAGAAGTGGTCGTGATGTGTCTCTCAGTGACTGAAGCTAAAACAAGGTAAAGAGCAGCCCACTTGTTAGCGTGTTAGCAGGGGGCTGGTGGGGGGTAGGTGGGGGGTTTATGCTACATCAAAGCCAAGGGAGGTCAGGAAAGGATGTGCTGATGTTTCAGCACATAAATTGGATCAGTAATAATGTTCTGTGATGTCTCCGACCGCCGCCATTACGCGTCCTCGCTCGCTCCCCGCTGCTAAAAGTAAAAGCCCAAGCGTCCCACAGGCTCTGAGAGGGAAGAAATAAATGCTGTTCTTGTCGGCCATCTTTTATTTATTCAATGTCGTCTAACTTGTTCGTGCTTCTTGTGACCTCGCAAAAGTTGCAATCTAATTCTGTCTTAATACACTACTTGCAAAAGGTTCAGGATATTGGGCTTTGGCAAAGTGAAGACTGGTTCACGAGCTTCTTGCACGAGCCGCCCACTGGCTGGGTGCCATTTGCTCGTCTCTTGCGAACAAAAGGTAGTCTTTCAGCATTTTACTTTATATCCGTGGTTGACTTCATGCTATATTTATGTGAAATTTGTGTCATTTTGTATATGAAATTATCCAAATTCTTAAAGCTAACTATTTTAAATCGAAGGCTTTTGATTTATGTCTTTATTTAACGCTTTGCAGTTTTTATAATCTGGTGTTGACCAACTTTTGTGTTCTGTTAGTGATGTTTGATGAGACGTTATTTTCTCCCGCTTGCCACATTGAAGGACTTTTATTCAGATTTCCATCTATGACACGTTAGCAACAATAACATTCACATGGGATACTTGAATACTTTATTTATATGGCGCGTTTCACAACAGCTGGAGCTGTAACAAAGCACTTTGCAGAAGGTAAAACCACTACGTTAGCCTCTTGTGCTAGCTCCTGGCTAGTTTATTTTTCACATTTTCTCTCTGTCTTTGAGACTTTATCTGCTACCTGCCTTTGCCCCCCTTCCCAATGAGTGCACACTTTTTCTACACCCGTGCGACTATGTTTGTCAAGGAGATGCGCTTGCTCACGTTCATTTCCTTAGCCAGTGTCTGCCCACTGCCAATTAGTCGTGGAGAAGAGCACCACAGAAGAAGATGCGTGGACGGTTAGCCCAGGGGGGTGAAGTTCGTGTCTGAGCATGAAAACAGGAACCATTTGTCCCACTTTGGATTTATTTTTCAAATGAGAACAGCTAACCTGCTAGGTGGCCTCAAATGCTCCTCTCAAATTGTAGATGAGCCGAATCAAAGGATCACGTCAGACGAAACTAGGCAGGAAATGTCAGAAACTAACGTGAAAAAGCTAAATTAGCATTGTTGCTCTTCCGTTGTTCCTCACAAATAACGATGCTAATGCACTATACCCGTGGTAAGACTGAAGTGAAAAAGCCTTTGTTTACAAAAGGTTGATAAATCCCGAGTTATGAACCTCTATTGCAAGAAGCTAACAGTGCTAACTGAAGTCGAGCACATTATTTTAGCCTGCCAGTCAAAATCACAAATAGAGGGACACGAACAGAAGGTTGGTCAATGCTGATGATATTGATGATAATGCGATAATGTCATCTAAAATCTAGATTTTTTTTTTCTGAATTGAAGTCAGTTGTTCATGAAATCTTGGTCAATAAAAGGAAGAAAAGTCTGCGGCTGATGTTGTAGCATTCTACACCTTGGAAAAAAAATCACTGATGGATGGACTCAAACTCATCTCACCAATTGAATCATAATTTCATCATTTCACCACCGTCTTTTTTGTTCACGAATGTAAAAGTGCACGCGTCACAGTCACCTTTTGTTTACAACTGAAAATGAGTTGGCCGGCCTGCTCGCCAAACTTACGTAGCGATTAGCGTCATCACTCATCAGACTTAATTTGGACTCAAATTTACCATGCCATTTGCAAAAGATGGACATCAATTTCATTTGTTCACAAAAAGCCTGCTCAATACGTCTTTGAACGACATTTTGCACAGACGTTTGCGGATGGCTCCCAGGTTTGGGGCTTACAAAACGTCCCATAACTTTTATACCAGTGGCAGTGATTCATCTGGAGTCTGACAGATCACAAGCAGGCAGCGTGTCACTGTTTGCTCCAAGTAATTACTCTGTCCAACAACACACTTGATGACACACACGCACACACTCACATTCACATACACACCACGCCGCCGCCGCCAACTCAACAAGCCTAAGGTTTAATAATCTGACGGTAATGAACATTGTCATCGTGATAATAGGCATTTATCCCAGACATATCACACACGCGTGCACAAGCACACGCACACACTGGGAATTTTATGGCATTTTCCTGCTTTGTTGCTGAAAGGTACAACAGAAATAACATATATATATATATATATATATATATATATATATATATATATATATATATATATATATATATAATGTGTATGTATATATAGTTCGCGGGCGTGCTGGAGCCTATCCCAGCTGTCTTTGGGCAGTAGGCGGGGTACACCCAGAACTGTTTTCCAGCCAATCGATAACCATACACACGCACAATCACACAAATTGGAGTTTTCCATTAACCGACCATGCATGTTTTTGGAATGTGGGAGGAAACCGGACTACCCGGTGAAAGGGGGACATGCAAAACCCCACACAGGAAGGCCGGAATCGAATCCTGAACCTCTGAACTGTGAGTCGGACGTGCTAATCAGTCACTCGCCGTGCCGCCTTGTCCAATTTATGTATTAAATTTGAACACTTTTTAAAAGAATTTTTGACAAAATTAATTTAAGTACTTTAACTTCTATTTAACGAATGTATCTTTTTTTAACCAGGAAATAGAACATTTTGTCTAACAATAAATTTACACTCATACATACACTTTTTGCATGTTTTTAAATGATTAGTTTTTGATTTTCTAACCCAAATGTGATCCGATCCAACTCGATAAGAACCCATAACAATGCTCCGTTTCCATTGCCTACTTTGTACATGAGAGTCAAATTATTAGGTACAGCTCTGACTATGCCACACTACGCTTGTAATAAATGTCCTGTTAAATAGCCTCTCGAAAAAATATTGGCGATAACAGTTCTTGTACTGGTGTACCTAATGAAGCGACCGCCGAATGTGCGTGTGTTTATGAATCACTTGTTCGACGTCTCAACATTTTCCGTGCTCATAAAAAAACTGCAATTGGTCCTTTAACAAGCTGCACATCAGATTTGCACACGCGTGCACCGCCACTGACTTTACTGCTTATTAATGCCGTGTCACGCCATAAACAACGCACACACACACACACACACACACACAGACAAGGAGAGAGGAGGCGTGAGTCGCCATATGTTCAGATGGCTTCACATCTCCTCGCATGGCCGCACACAAATTAAAGCACTTTTGATTTGATTCTTATTATTGTCCTTTTACGAGCGTCTCGACTTGTTTGAGTGGCAAATATGAGAGAGGAGGAGAGAAAGAGAGAGCGCGCACGGCAAATTGACGGTAAATCACGCAAACGAATTGACGGGATAAAAGGCCGTGAGACGGGAGGAGTGCAAATGTCTCACAGTTGTGCGATAAAACAACGCTTAATAGGCTGCTTTTAATGCGGAAGACCAAGCAGATACATTTGAATGGATATAAAAGTCTACAGACCCCTGGTCAAATGCCAGGTTTTGGAGATATTTCCAAAAAATAAATTAAAAAATCAGACCAAGCTCAATCCAGTCATGTGAATTATATTGTGATCTTCATCTTGGGGAATTATGAACAGTTCCAAACAGGAGTTAGGGTTTACAAAAAAAAACAAAACGTCATGTTTTTGACAGAAAGCCCCCTATGCCGCACCAAAAAACCTGTTCTGTTGAAAAAAAATGTCTGTTGAATAAAAAATGTAAGGAATTATGAACAATTCAAAATAGAAGTCGATGTTTGCATAAAAAATAATCAGACTTGTATTTTCTGTTGATACAAAATAATAGGGAGGATTATGAACAAAAGGCTGTTTGTGTTCGTTCTCTCGGGCTTCTTCTTGAAAGCAAAAAATGTATAAGTTTAAAAAAAATTAATAAATTCTGAACAGTTCCAAATAGGTGGTAGTGTTAGCACAAAAATTCAGGCTTCTGCTCGAAAGCAAAATTTAAATAAGCAAAAATATATTGAAAACAAATAATTCAATGGGGGGAAATATGAACAGTTCCAAATAGCAGCAAGTATTAGCACAGAAATTCCGGCCTCTGCAAGAAAGAAAATTATTTTCTTCAGTTGTAATGAAAATTAGAAAGCGGCTGTATTACGTTCCGTTATGTTATATTCATTTTAATAAATGCTTTTTTTTTATTTCTCATCATAGTGATGGGGAAATGAGGTCCCAAATGTGCTTCATGATCCAGTTGTTGTATTTCAACATTGGGCTGAAAGCACGCTGGCTTTCCATTTCTTAAATCCCTTCATTTAAACCAAGCCATCCAGAGTCGTCCAAAAATATAACAACTGGTTCATGAAGCAAATGCGAAGCTTCATTTTCCCTGCATCATTATTTAGACAATGAGCAGAGCTTTTATATATTTTATTTTTTTTAACTATCATCATTATTTTAACGTGTGTATTGTTGCCTTTCTTATGAAGCTTTGTTTGACCAATTTATCTCCAGTCAATAGGACCTTATAGACAATATTTACGTGACATTCAGAATCAAATTTGTACACTTCACAAGACCTTGGCAGGCAGTCTTCTAATTGGAACTAAATTAGTTTGGATTTTTACTTGCAGTAAATTTAGCTCCACTCATTTTTTGGGTGTCACTTTTCTCGGCAAAGCGCACGCACGCACACGCGTGCAGGTTAATGCTTGTGTGTGCTGTCTTTAGTCATTCTCTATGACTCACTTGAACGCACACTTGAATACAAGCACACAAACACTCAACTTCTGTTCATTCATGCTTGGAAACACTTGACACATAAACTTCTGTTGCCATGGTGATAAAGCATCTTGTCTGAGATGTCCTGGAAATTCTTTGGCCACAAAAGAAATTGTCATGGTTGTTGAGGAAAAAAAAAACAGACTTATTTTGCTTGTTTTTATTGTTGTTTTCTTTTTTTTTTGTCCAAAAATAAGCGAGAATATTGGATGAAATTTTGACATCTTGAGTTGTGGATGTGCATGTTTTTTAATTTCTATGGATGTTTCAAAAACAGCAAAAAAATGATGATTTCTACTTCCTGTCAGTGTCTGATACGTTTTCCATGATGTGTTTCGAAAGAAGTTGAAATACTGGACTTCTTGTGTCTGTGTCCCAACACCTTTGTCCATTTAAAATACATATCGCTGGTGACGGGCGGAATCCTCATCCAAAATCATCACTTTTCACAAGAGCCCCAAAATGGCGTTGCTCATATGTAAACATTGCGTCGTCAAAGAGAGTTTGAAAGATTGATCTATAATTTGTAAAAAAAAAAACAAAAAAAAAAAACAAAAACAAAAAAAACGCACAAACGTGAAATAACCAATGGTATAGATGTGTGGGAAAAAAAATACAAAATTTACCAAATTTCTGTTTTTTAGCCTGACGTGAGTGAAATGTTTGTTATAAAGAAAAAAAAAACTTCTTGTCAGTGTAAACTTTTACTTTTGTCCATATTGTGTTTGGGCAAAAATTATTGACGGTATGATTTAAACTGGATGTGTCCCAAGACTCCATGTAATACTGCAAAATAAAGATTTTTCTTGAAGAATCATCATCAGTCATTTCTCTTTGGACAAACAAAGAAAACCTTTTGAGAAATTGACATTTTGTTTGAGGAAAAAAAAAAGAAAAAAACAGATCATTTCATCCAGTGATGCTTGTCCCAAAACTTCTGCACATACTGTGTCTGTATGTGCGTGTGTGTGTGTGTGTGTGTGTGTGTGTGTTGCTTATCCGGTGCATCGGTGTGTCCGGGGGAGACAACAACAACAAAAAGAAGAACAGACGACTTTAGTGGCCGCTGTGTGACATCACCGTGCACTTGCAGCTTGCAGTCAAGATAGCGACAATGTGGATGTTATCTACACATTTCATCACATGACAAACATGCGCATGCACGCACGCGCGGCGGGTAAACATCTTTCTTCCCACTCCCCGGCAGGCAGAATCTTTTCCTTGATATCTTCTTTCATCACTGGGTGCTCCCCCCCTTCTCTTTTTTTATTGTCTCTGTCATGCTTTTAATCGTCTTTCTTCCCTCCTTCTCAACTGTTTCTCACCCTCTTCCTGCTTCTCGCGTGGTAAACATTTCACGGCCATCATATATATATATATATATGTGTGTGTGTGTGTGTTTGCATAAGTTAACCAAATTGTCACTTCAAATTATCTTAGGTTTACTTCTTTTTAAGGACTTGGCATGTCTCTAGTGTTGCCAAAAACATCAGTTTTTCTGGACACCCAAAACGTGCTCATATGTACAAGTAGCAGTGCTACGCTACGCCGCTCACCCTGTACAATGAAGCGGGAATGTTTTTTTGAAAGCAGTGCAGTCAATTTTCTGTTTATTTTTATGGTTATTTATGATGGCTGAATTGGCCTGGTGGGTCTAATAACACTCACAAAGCTGCCATTCACAAACAATAACCCATAATCATGAGAGTGTGTGTGTGTGTGTGCGTCTGGATAAATGCCCCCTTTGCAAACGTCGCGCCATCTAATCGAGATGGACGCTGGCAGGTCGGCAAGCATCTAATCGCACTTCAGCGCGGCAGATTACAGTCATCAGCATTTGGTCTCCAGTGTTTACCAAAATACGTACCTTAGGTCTACCGGTGGAACCATTAATTGATTTCATGGCAACTAATCAATTGTCAAAATAATTGAAAGCTATTTTGATAGTCAATTAATTGTGGAGAGATTAAATGCAAAATAAATGAAATGCTCAGAATTTCCTCCCTTCAATAGTGAATCTGTTCCAATTTCGGCCATTTGCTACGAAAGCAGACTGATTATTTTGCATTCTTTCAAAATAAGACATTTGCAAATACGCCAATTTTAGCTCAATTTAGTCACTGAATCATAATCCATTTATAGTTTTGCGTTTTCTCCACTGTCGATGTGAAATGGATGGATTGCATTCTTTTGAATTATTCTTTTAAATATCTGAGTCATCAATTATGACAAAATTGTTAGGCGCGGCTCTAGTTAGGGCCATCAACCGTGTCGTGACTTAACAAAGTGATTGCGAGCCAATTCTGACCAATTTGCTCTCGAATGAACTGAAAAAAAAAAATGGAGCGAGAGCACAGAATGAATACACTCGCAAGGAGCAATGTGTAACACAAGCGTGTTGTGTTCCTTGGATAGGACACGGAAGTGTTGAACACAGCCATCCTGACTGGTCGCCGGGTGTCTCTGCCCATCAAGCTGGTGACGGTGGGGACGGACGGCCAGGTGAGGGAAGTGGACGACTCGCTCGGCTGCAGCTCGGCCGACGTCCATGTGCTCAAAGTAAGTGTCTTTGATGTTGACCAAAATGCACTCGATAGCTTCATCAAAGATGACGTTTTACAAGAATGTACGTGAAGTTCTAAATTGTCTCTGATGTTTACATAAATACACACGATAGTTTCATCAGACATTTTCTTCAAGGTTTCCGGGTTTCTTTGATACTCCAAAATGTATTTGATGTTTAAGCAAAGGAGGTTCATAAAACACTACCTTTTCGTCAGCAGTTACACAAATGTATGTCAGATTTTTTTTTGGGGGGTTGACGCTAAATTGACTTCGATATTTGCAAAACACGTATGCTCGTTTTATTGACGACAAACAATCCTGCGACAAAAAGTGCACACATGTTCATCGATGACATTTTCTTTGATGTTTCACACTTTTAGGGGTCTTTGATGTTTCCAAAGTTTAAAAGTTTTATTGAAAAAAAATAAATAATAACTTTTGTAAGGTTTGTGAAAGACGGGACGGGTTTTTAGGTTTTTTTTGTTTTTGTTTAGTTTTTTTTCGTGTGGCATGTAGACCAAATCTCATCTTTTACCGGGCTAAGATGTCGCCAATAAAATGTTCCTAACCTCGCAGAAATCTCGTACTGCGTGGTTTTAATTCACTTTGCGCAACGGAGCGTTTAATGACTCCATTCATTCCGTAACTCGGAATTGTGATGATCATGACGACAATGATGATGATGAAAATTCACAAAGCTTGGTTAAAATATGCATGTTTTCACTTTAGAGCACGCCACAGCATTGTTGTCGGCTCTTTTTTGGAACCGAATGCTCCTCGTGGTTCACATTAGCAAGATTGAACTCCAACAAGTGCTGGATCCTACGCAATGACTTTGTTAGATTCAGGCATGACTCGAACTTGTCTTTGATGTTCACTGAAAAAACTACGCAAAGTTTTTTTGTTTTTTTTTAACTCAACTCAACTTTACTTTATTTGTAGAGCAGCTTAAAACAACCATCATCTCTGTACATGGAGTAAAAATTGAAGACCCTCAAACATCTTTGATGTTTACGCAAGCATTACTTTGGCGTTTATAAAAACTACATTACTTTAAATGGAATGTTAATTGTTACAAAGTGTCTTTGTTGCTTACAATAGACACTGAAACTAAATGATTGTTTGTTTGTAAAAAAAAAACAAAAAAAACATTTGATTGAAGACTCTAAAATGTTTGTAGCATTTACAAAAACATGTACACTTGTTCAGTAAAGACTAAAGTGTAAGGTATCAACAGCATTTCAATTCTCTAAATTGTCTTAGATTTTTACAGCACCCATACAGGAACTCGAGTATGTCTTTCTTGCCAACAATGTATGCTTTGTTCATTTAGATGTTTACAAAATAATGTATGCTTGGGGTGGCACGGTGGAAGGCTGATTAGCACCATGGCCTCACAACGCGGAGGTCGTGTGTTTGATTCCGGCTCCCGCCTTCTTGTGTGGAGTTTGCATGTTCTCCTCGTGCCTGCGTGGGTTTCCTCCGGGTACTCCGGTTTCCTCCCACATTCCAAAAAAATGCACGGCAGGTCGATTGGATACTCTAAATTGCCCGAGGTATGAGTGTGAGCGCGGATGGTCGGTCATCTAAGTGTGTCCTGCGATTGGTTGGCAACCAGTTCAGGGTGTCCCCCGCCTACTGCCCGAAGATAGCTGGGATAGGCTCCAGCTCCCCCCGCGACCCTAGTGAGGAGAAGCGGTACAGATAATGGTTGGATGGATGGTATATGTTTCAAAAGGTTGACTTGAAATCATGTACATTAGTTTATTTCAAGACTTTCTGTTTATTGCAGACCGCAAAATGTCGTAGACAGTGTTGACGAAACAGTTTTTGATGTTTACAGAACAATGACGGAGGCTCTAAATTGACTTTCATGTTTACAAAGTATAATGCTCATTTAAGTTTGTTTTTTTCTGTTTTAAAAAAAGTTTCGATTAGGTTTGCTATCGACCCGTCGATGTCTTTGAACATTTACCAGAGCAAGTATGCACCATTTCTTGAACTCAAAATTGTCTTAGATGTTTCCAAAAAGACATACGCTCAGTGTATTCATGGCTGAAGTAAAACCAGCCGCTTTTGGTAGGTTGTCACTTTTCAACATGCTGCAGTTTTACGAGGATCATTGTTGTTTTTAGTTCATTTTTGTGATTAGTCGCTCCCCACAGTTCCCCCCCTTTAATGACCAATCCGATGAAGAATTAGAGCGTGGACAAACACAACAAAGTTAAATCCATACGGGCTATAAAGCTGTAATGTTTATGCCGCACAAATATGGCAAATTCATCCGGCTGTAAAAACTTGAAAGTGGCGGCGGGCGACGCTAACGCGTGCTAGCCGTCGCCACCACCGGAACGCTAAATGAATCAAGCGGAGGAATGCGCTGGCGCGGCCAAAGATAGAAGATTGATTCCTCCGGCGTGGCGTCGCCTCTGTCCTCGCGCAAATGAAACGTACCCTCGCTGTGACACTTTCAATATGGAAACAATTTCCTTGCGCCGGCTGACAGGAGCCCTGCTGTTTAAGTGTGATCAATAACGCCGCCAACGAAGGGCACTCATTTTAATGCGTGCGTGCGTGCGTGTCTTTGAGCGTGTCTTTCAGGGTGTGGGGTGTTTGCTGCTCAAGATTGAGTCCAACACGCTCACAAAAGCATTTCTCATGTACGAATTCCAAGTTGTACTTGCGGTAAAATAGTCTTTGATGCTGACAAAACCAGGATAGATAGACAGATAGATTGATAAATGCCTGCAATCCACGCAATTCCCCAAAATAATGCGCGGTACGTTAAGGTTTGGAAGGTTAACGTGTCTTTGATGTTCTGCAAAAACATATTCGATTTAGTTAAGACTCTGAAATGTATTTAATGTCGACACCTCGTGACACGGGTTTGTTGAAATGCTAAAGTGTCTTTGATATTTTCACAATTCTATTAGACTCCGACGTGTCTTTGAAGTTTCTGAAAATGCACACGATATTTTGATCCAATGCTACATTCTCTTCGCTGTTTACAGAAATGTACGTGAACGTTTTTTGCTGAATTAATTTACGGTTAATGTTTACACCAATGGTTTCATGTTTTTTTTTTATTTGTAATTGTCATTGATGTTGAGAAGGTAATTGTCCACAATGACTTCAGTTATCTTTCTTTTAAAAAAAAACAAATACAGGATGTCAATATTTTGAAGGACTAAAATGGGTGTTTCCTTAAACATGTTATTTATTTATTTTTCAAAATCTGAGGATGAACGTGTTCTTTTTAACACATGTAAATATGTTAGATTTATATGAAAACATTATTTCTGAAGTCTCTAAATTGTCTTTGGTCTTTTTAAAGCACACCGACGTTTTTTTTAATTTATTTTATTGAATTTTTTTCGGACTCCCCAACAATCTGCGCCATTCGCAAAAACACATCTCATTTGGAAGTAAATATGTATCCTGACATGAATTTCAAGAGCGACACAGAGCAACCTCGACATTTAAGGCGTCCTTGTGCTAATTCCTTGACAACTCGTACTTCCTCTCGCATTGTCGCGAGTAATTTGATTGGGTGACGTTCGTGTGTGCGTGCGTGAGTGTGTTTTAAGAGAGCTGTTTGTACACGGATGGACACGAGGGTGATTAAGAATTGATCTGAGCGACATTTAATAAAGCACTCGCCCGCTCTGACACGCGTGATCTTTAAACACACGTGCGCACGTACACGCAGTGTCCTTGGAACGTGCGCGCGCGCGCGTGTGTGTGTGTGCGCGTGTGTCTCTGTGTATGCGTCAGCACACTTTTGCTGACTGGTACAGTATTCGTCCCTTTATATGCATGTTTTGCACCCCTCCCAAAAAGTGGAGTTGAAAGGAAGCCTCATCATAATCTCACGACTTGCTTGTTTCTCGTCTTTTGCTGAATATTCAATATTATTTTTTTTTTGAATGAGTGTAGCGGGGTTTGACTGTATTTGAAGTTGTTCTGAATTTGAATTGTGCAAGGTGAGCACACCCTTAGGCCCGCCTACCTCTCCTGCAAAAAATGTCCGTGTGACTTTTCCAGCGCGCTACCCTATTGAACATTTTGACTTTGTTTTGACTCCCACCGGCTCAAAGCGACACAATCAACTCGTAACTTTTCTCTAAGCGCGCGGGCGCGCTGACAGCTTTTTTAAACGCACATCAAACGTCGCTTTTAAGTTCGCCGAGCGGACGGACGCAATGTCAGGCTGGTAGCCGACTGTCATCGTGACCCAAAAGTTTCACTCCCGATGGTCTCGCACTCTAGTGTACAGGCACACACGGTCGTCGGAGATGAATGGAAATGTGCCCCAGTAAAGAACGCGAAATGTAAACAAATGACCTCCCACTAAACGTGAGGCGAGCCCCCAAGCTTCCCATCTTTAAAACTCGTCTTAAAACAACTTTTTATTGGTTGTCTTATGAGTCAGCATGAGACTTACTTCCTGTTTTGGTGCTTTTTACTGTCATCATTATGATTTTTTTTTTTATTGTTTGTTGTTGTGTGACTTACTTTGGCTCCATGCACAGCACTTTGCATTAAACGCTGTTTGTCTTAAAGTGCTTGATAAATAATGTTGAGTTGAGTCGAGAAAACAAATGCATTGAAAATTTGACATATCACAGAGTAGAGTGTTGTTAACAAACTGGCCAAATTTTGAATGACTAAAAAAAGTTCATTACGAAACTAAGATTCTCGTCCGGTGTTTTACCCTTTGCCCAGGTCCACACACCAGCTCTGGCATCGGACCTGGGGAGAAAAAAAAAAATAAATAAATACCCCGCCCGCACTGATTAAAAAAAAACAAAAAAAACCGTTTATTTTCATACAGTAGACAGCATGTTCGCCATGCCTCCCAAAAATCAGAAAAACAAAATGGTGAAAAGCACCTAGTTCTGAGTGTAGTGTACACATTTTCAGCATTTATCTTGCAAGATTTATAATGTATTCAGAAATCACGGACTTTGCTTTACAGGGTGATGTCAACATGCTACATTTGAGATGATCCAGCCTGAAATTTGCTGTAAAGACAAGACGGTACATCACAGGTGTTCAATAGCCGTAAATGTGTGTGCGTGTGAAGTAGGGTCGCCAAGTGTGACCCGTGTCACGGCTCCATAAAACATGGCCGCCCGGCTCGATAACTAATTAGCTGCAAATTAGCATGCTGACATACGCAGCCGGCAGTTGTCAGAAACACGAAACAAGACGCGCACACACGCATGCGCGCATTTTGAAAACCATCTTCAAAAATGATCCCTCTTATGTACTTGATCTTTTTCAAATTTAAAAGAGAATTTATTTTTATATATAACACATTTTCTGCATTCTGTATTAATTATATGATATATTTATGAATTTAAGTGCACCCGCACCATTTAACACCAAGACTACAAGAGCAGTCATTTTGACTGTTTTCAAATGTGCGTCCGAGCATAAAAGTCCTTGGCCAAGACGAGCCATGTCGCGTATATGTTCTAGTCATGAAATAAACTAATGTGGTGCTTGTCGACAAAAAAAAAAAAAAGTTGTGACGTACTACCGATTGTTTTTGACAAACACTTGTGTCAACTATGCTAGTGTAGTAGCTTCATGTTGATCACGATGGTGGTATATTTTTTTTAACCAAAGAATATTGCTCTAGTGTCTTGTAGAAGATGGGATATGGTGGGGTGCAACGGTTTTTCACTTTATCACCTGCGAGAGTGGACTCCATTTGCCGGTAGCGCCGATTAGCGACCCGGCTCCTGACACGTTGGACACGTAACGGCCGCAGAGGCAGCTGGAGGTGGATCTCAACATCCAGCGGTGCCGCAAACCGCCCCGGGGGGACCACCCCCGGCCCATGGAGAGATTGGGTTAGGGGGCACGGCCTGGACCTTCCGATGTTAATAGCCCCTTAGGGCTTGTGAGAGAGGTGTGGGAGCGGCGCTCACGAGGGAGTCAGCTGTACACCTTTGGCGGTTTGAAGCGGAGCCAGAGTGTGGAGGGACTGGGTCGCCCTGCGAAGAGAAAAAAAAAAACATCTACGAATTGACATTGACAAATAATTAATTTAGAAAGAAAAAAAAATCGGAATTTTAGTTCATTAACACAAGAAACATGCTGTATAGCGACAACTACTGTCAAGGAGGACTTACTCAATGTCAAATTTCCATCCATCCATCCATCTTCTGTACCGCTTCTCCTCACTAGGGTCACGGGGGGTGCTGGAGCCTATCCCAGCTATCTTTGGGCAGTAGGCGGGGGACACCCTGAACTGGTTGCCAGCCAATTGCAGGGCACACAGAGACGAACAAACATCCACGCTCACACTCATACCTAGGGGCAATTTAGAGTGTTCAATCGGCCTGCCATGCATGTTCTTGGAATGTGGGAGGAAAACGGAGTACCCACAAGAAACTCACGCAGGCACGGGGAGAACTTGCAAACTTCACACAGGATGGCCGGAGCCGGGATCGAACCCACGCCCGATGCTGTCTCTCACTGTGAGGCCATCGTGCTAACCAGTCAGCCACCGTGCCGCCTTAAAGAAAAGCAAGAAATGTAATTTGAATCCAGTTCATAATATTGTTAGTGTTTGCAAATCATTTCAGTGATTTGCTGCAACCGTTGCATCCATTTTATTTTATTTCCCATTTACTACACTCTATATTACAGTTTTGCATAAGTTTACACACCCCGGCAGGATTTGTGTGTCAATGAAATTCATCCAGTCACCAATAATAACTCCCTACCCAAATTTTGCCCGTGGTTTTCAAATTTCTTCGTGCGAGTGTTTATTTTCTGTCAGTTGCCGCACGCCATATTGTGACTCGATTTTAATCCGAGACCCAAAAGGGAAGCGAGCGTTAACTCCAGCAAGTCACTGGCCACGCAAATGCGCTCCAACTTTCCCTGAGTTGCGTCCGCTTTGACTCGTCCCGAATATTATTCCCTATTCTTTGATCTCTTTGTCTCATTTAAATAACGCCGTGTGACAAATCAACACACACACGTGTAAAGTTAGAACTTAACACGCACACACACACACACACTCTGAGGCCACGCAAACAGACATATTGGGGCCAGCGTTGACTTATATCCCTATGCTAATAAGGCTGCTAATTCACGCGAACACACACACACACACATATACGCACATACCTTTTCTTTAAGCCCACTAGACGGGGCTGACAAAGAGCCAAAAGAGAGGAAGCGTTTGAAGCTAATACCAAGAAGTAGATTGTATTTTTGCCGACTTCAACACAAAAGGAGAGAGAAGAGGGATTTTTTATTTTTTTTTTTCAGTGCAGCACAGTCCCAAAACGAGCAAGCAAGTCCACCAAGCGCACTTGGAGTCAATTTGGGACAAGAGTTGACATTCAAGTCCACTTCCAGGCCAAAACTTTGGCCAATATGCGTTCACAGCCGCCGTGGTTGGTGTCAGAAGTGGGATTTGAACATGACGCTTGTTTTTTTTAAGTCACTTTCAAAGTGAGATGCATTTTTTTGTGTTCTTGTTTCTTTCATGAAAATAGATAAATGGAGAATATATTCATATATATATATATATATATATATATTTTTTTTTTTTTTTCATGAAATGTAATTGGATTGTTTTAAATTGGAGAAAATGAAAATGTCTTAGTTTCATAATTTTTTCAATTAAATTTAGTTTTTAAAATAAGATTTTGCAAAAGGCTTAGATGTGGGAATCATATTTTGCTCCTATTTTTCCGGCAAGTTTATTTTTAAAAGAAATTTGGTGTGAGAAGTGATATTCAAACCTCACACACAGTTTTTATTCATCGTTTTCCATGCAAAACAAATTGGAAAAAGTGATTTGGTCAAAGTGTTTTATTAATGATTGCCTCAAGGACAAATGATATCTGGTGTCAGAAGTGGGATTCAAATCTCACACTATTTTCTTTCCTTTTTTAATGTGAAAAAAAGCATAAAATGAGTAAACTTTAAGGAGTTGTGTGGCAGTTGCCTCAAGTGTGAAGCGATTTGGTGTCAGAAGTGGGACTGATCTTTTCTGTTCGTTAAATGCGACACGGCGGCTCAGAGGCGATTGGCCCCGGCGTGGCCCCTCTCAAATGACGGACAGGTGGGAGTCGTAATCTAATCAACGGGCCTGTTATCCAGCCCCCTCAGGGCCCGCCCCCGCCCAGCGGCAAAGCCCCCTGATTGGATGAGAGCCTCCCCAAAGTCTGATAGATGGGCTCTACTGCAGGCGCCTGCCAAATGGATGAGCGGCAAGAGTCAAGTGCGGCCTTGCGGGAATGACGAATTTCAAAGAAATGGGAACCGTTTATTTATTTATTTTTTATTTATTTTTAACGTACAGGTCGCCCCCTTTGAGGGGGAATAGGCCAAATGAAAAAAAAAATCAGCACATTTTAACATGAAGCTTAACACATTTATCATATTTATGTTTAAAAGTAATAAGATGGGCGACAAACATGTGACAATGTGAAGGCTATAACATTAAAATGATCTCGTTTAAACATGAAAATTTTCACGATAAATTGAAATCATGGTTCAACGTGAAACTCATTTTAACCTCAAATGTGAAGATTCTAGCATTTTAACTTGAAAAGTTGCCATGCCAAAATGTCAAACACTACAGCAAAGCTATTTTAAACATCGTTTAATTTTGAAAAAATGGTTTATTAAAATTGGCTTTTACTTTACTTTGTCATTGTCATGAAGTGTTTTTATTTGATTGCTGGAATCCCATTAACTTTAATTAACTAAATATCAAAACCAGTAAGCAAGTTATGTTTTTACTACAATTTTAACATGAAAATCATTTTTTTTTAATTAAATGTATACCCTCATGCGAATAAAAGGTTTGGAAAATAAATGGAAGGATAAAAAAAGGTTAGGATTTGTTAAAGTGTTTCAATTCCTTAAACGTGCATTCAATGGAAGTTCATTTAGGGTTTTTTTTTCAAGGAGTTTTATTAACTAAATGAAAAAAGATGTTTTACATCGATATAGTATCTTAAAAACTTCTTTAGCTACTCAATGTAATGTGTTTGATTGTCTTTTTTTTTTTTTAAGTACTGCATCCAATCGTGTAATGTATGTTCACTGTCTGCACTTTAACTCTCGCCCGGCTAACGAAGTGGCCCACCCACTCAGGGAGAATATATAGCACTCGCTTGTTACGTCTAATTTGCTGTCTAATAAGCAAATAGCGCTAACTGCATAGTACGCCACAAGACCGACCCACGCGTGCGATTGGACGTTTCTATTTCAACTCAAGAAAAGTAAGTTGCACTTCAGAAAATAGTGGAAATGACAACGAAGCAAACTATTATTGTTTCGAAGCGGTCGAAAAAGTTAGCCCAAAGTTTCCCGCGATTGCTTTTGAGTCTCTGCCGGATGGAGTTTGACAGATTTTTTTTTTTTTCTTCTTCTTCTTCTTGCTCCTCCACCGCACACTTGTTGAAGTGCTGAGGCCGCCGCTTTTTCGCCTCCCAATTCATCGCGTCTCGCTTTTGTCGTCGTGGTTGCTGTGGCAAAGCAACCCAGATTAAATCCATTCTTCAGTGTCCTCAAAGCTCACACTCAGCAACACACGTTCACTTTGTGTGTGTGCGTGTCTGTTAAGGGACAGAGGTTT